>NW_028253479.1:0-3000 GCF_964263255.1 Lissotriton vulgaris
CTCCCTCCCTCTGTCTGTCTCCCTCCCTCTGTCTGTCTCTCTCCCTCTGTCTGTCTCTCTCCCTCTGTCTGTCTCTCTCCCTCTGTCTGTCTCTCTCCCTCTGTCTGTCTCTCTCTCTCCCTCTGTCGCCCTCCTCCCTCTGTCACCCTCCTCCCTCTGTCGCCCTCCTCCCTCTGTCTGTCTGTCTCCCTCTATCTGCCTCCCTCCCTCTATCCATCGCCCTCTGTCTCCCTCTCTCTGTCGGTCTCCCTCTCTCTGTCTGTCTCCCTCCCTCTCTCTGTCTGTCTCCCTCACTCTCTCTCGCTGTCTCCCTCACTCTCTCTCGCTGTCTCCCTCACTCTCTCTCGCTGTCTCCCTCACTCAATGATTAGAGCGGCAGACCCTGATGCAGAGGTCTAGCCCGGGACCAGGGTTCAATTCCCCACCTCGGCGGGTCTTGGGCTCAAAAATTCCATGGACCTGATAATTCTCGCCTCGGTGCCTATTCCAATCATGGAGTCCCACTCTGCAACTCTGGGCAATAGCTTGCTTAATCTCCACAACGACCCCCACAACGCTAAGGATGCCTGGCCTCCACCTTGGGGGTGCCCAGGAGTGGACGCCTCACAGGGAAAGCCAGGATGGGTTCCACAGCGGTATTCGTACAAGCGCCTTGAGACCCTTGCGGGTGAGTAGTGCGCTATACAAGTATCAATTTAAGTATCAATTTACATTTACTCTCTCCTCTCTCTCTGTCTCCCTCTCTCTCTGTCTCTCTCTGTCTGTCTGTCTCCCTCTGTCTGTCTGTCTCCCTCTGTCTGTCTACCTCCATCTGTCTGTCTCCCTCCATCTGTCTGTCTGTCTGTCTCCCTCCATCTGTCTGTCTGTCTGTCTGTCTCCCTCCATCTGTCTGTCTGTCTGTCTCCCTCACTCTGTCTCCCTCCCTCCCTCTGTCTGTGTCTCCCTCTGTCTCTCTCCCTCCCGCTGTCTCTGTCTCCCTCCCTTTGTCTCCCTCCCTCTGTCTCTCTCCCTCTGTCTGTGTCTCTCTCTCTCCCTCTGTAGCCCTCCTCCCTCTGTCTGTCTCCCTCTGTCTGCCTCCCTCCCTCTATCCATCGCCCTCTGTCTCCCTCCCTCAGTCTCCCTCTCTCTGTCGGTCTCTCTCTCTATCTCTGTCTCCCACCCTATGTCTCCCTCCCTTTCTCTCTGTCTCCCTCCCTCTGTCTGCCTCTCTCCCTCTGTCTGTCTCTCTCCCTCTGTCTGTCTCTCTCCCTCTGTCTGTCTCTCTCCCTCTGTCTGTCTCTCTCCCTCTGTCTGTCTCTCTCCCTGTCTGTCTCTCTCCCTCCGTCTGTCTCGCTGCCTCCCGCTGTCTCTCTCCCTCTGTCGTCGTCCTCCTGCTGTCTCTCTCCCTCTGTCGTCCTCCTCCCTCTGTCTGCCTCCCTCCCTCTATCCGTCGCCCTCTGCTCCCTCCCTCTGTCCATCTCCCTCACTCTGTCTCCCTCACTCTCTCCTCTTTCTGTCTCTTTCTCTCTCTCTCTGTCTCCCTCCATCTGTCTGTCTGTCTGTCTCCCTCCATCTGTCTGTCTGTCTGTCTCCCTCCCTCCCTCCCTCTGTCTCCCTCTCTCCCTCTGTCGGTCTGTCTCCCTCTGTCTCTCTCCCTCCCGCTGTCTCTGTCTCCCTCCCTTTCTCTCTGTCTCCCTCCGTCTGTCTCTCTCTGTCTGTCTCTCTCTCTCCCTCTGTCGCCCTCCTCCCTCTGTCGCCCTCCTCCCACTGTGTCTCCCTCTATCTGCCTCCCTCCCTCTATCCATCGCCCTCTGTCTCCCTCTCTCTGTCTCCCTCCCTCTCTCTGTCTGTCTGTCTCCCTCCCTCTCTCTCTGTCTCTCTCGCTGTCTCCCTCACTCTTTCTCGCTGTCTCCCTCACTCAATGATTAGAGCGGCAGACCCTGATGCAGAGGTCTAGCCCGGGACCAGGGTTCAATTCCCCACCTCGGCGGGTCTTGGGCTCAAAAATTCCATGGACCTGATAATTCTCGCCTCGGTGCCTATTCCAATCATGGAGTCCCACTCTGCAACTCTGGGCAATAGCTTGCTTAATCTCCACAACGACCCCCACAACGCTAAGGATGCCTGGCCTCCACCTTGGGGGTGCCCAGGAGTGGACGCCTCACAGGGAAAGCCAGGATGGGTTCCACAGCGCTATACAAGTATCAATTTACAAGTATCAATTTACATTTACTCTCTCCTCTCTCTCCCTCTCTTTCTGTCTCCCTCTGTCTGTCTGTCTCCCTCCGTCTGTCTGTCTGTCTCCCTCCATCTGTCTGTCTGTCTCCCTCCGTCTGTCTGTCTCCCCCCATCTGTCTGTCTGTCTGTCTCCCCCCATCTGTCTGTCTGTCTCCATCTGTCTGTCTCCCTCCATCTGTCTGTCTCTCTCCATTCCGCTGTCTCCCTCCTCCATCTGTCGCCCTCCCTCTGTCGGTCGCCCTCCCTCTGTCGGTCGCCCTCCCTCTGTCGGTCGCCCTCCCTCTGTCGGTCGCCCTCCCTCTGTCGGTCGACCTCCCTCTGTCGGTCGACCTCCCTCTGTCGGTCGACCTCCCTCTGTCGGTCGACCTCCCTCTGTCGGTCGACCTCCCTCTGTCTGTCGACCTCCCTCTGTCTGTCGACCTCCATCTGTCTGTCTACCTCCATCTGTCTGTCTCCCTCCATCTGTCTGTCTCCCTCCATCTGTCTGTCTCCCTCCATCTGTCTGTCTCCCTCCATCTGTCTGTCTGTCTCTCTCCCGCGGTCTCCCTCCTCCATCTGTCTCCCTCCCTCTGTCGGTCGCCCTCCTTCTGTCGGTCGCCCTCCTTCTGTCGGTCGCCCTCATTCTGTCGGTCGCCCTCATTCTGTCGGTCGCCCTCATTCTGTCGGTCGCCCTCATTCTGTCGGTCGCCCTCCCTCTGTCTGTCTGTCGCCCTCCCTCTGTCTGTCTGTCGCCCTCCCTCTGTCTGTCTGTCGCCCTCCCTCTGTCTGTCTGTCGCCCTCCCT
>NW_028253480.1:0-107201 GCF_964263255.1 Lissotriton vulgaris
CAATCCAATCCAGGAAGTGTTGGCAGCCATCGTGTGGCTCAGTAGAAGTGAGTCAAACAAAAACAGAGAAACAAAGGTATAAAACAAGAGAAGGGGGCAGGGTAGAAACACCTTGACCCCCTAGGGCAGCTCAGGGGCCAAAAAAAGCATTAAAAAAAATCAGCACAAATGGCGCAGGGGTCACGGGTTCCTGCATTTTATTTTAATGAGGCCACTGGGTGGGCTAGGTCTGAGGGGTATTTGTTAAAAAAAGAATAGCTGGGGCTCGCTGTGGCCCCCGCAGTCCCAGGGCTTCAGTTTTGTTAAAAAAAATAATAGCGGGGGCTCGCTGGGAACTCTGCAGTCCCAGGGCTTCAGTTATGTTGGAAGGGGGGTTCAGTAGGCTGTGGAAATAGGTCCCAGGGGCATTTGTTAAAAAAATAATAGCGGGGGCTCGCTGGGGCCTCCGCAGTCCCGGGGCTTCACTCATGTTGGTAGGGGGGTGCCGTAGGCTGTGGAAAATGGTCCCAGGGGTATTTGTTAAAAAAATATTAGAGGGGGCTTGCTGGGGCCCCCGCAGACCCGGGGCTTCACTTATGTTGGGAGGGGGGTGCAGTAGGATGTGGAAATTAAATCAGGAAAACAACAATGCGCCGTATTGCGGCATTTCTTTAATATAATGTGGAATAATGTTTATTTATTAGGCAGTGTTCACTTTTGTTACGGATAGTCACTTTGTTACAGGAAATGTATTAATATGTGGGAGGGCGTGTTCTGTGTGTGTGCGCGGAACAAAATTAACGTTTAATTGGCTGAGGTGTTCCAACAACAAGTTTAATGTTCATTGGGTGCGAACCATCGAAAGTAGAAGTGTTTTCTGCCATTCACTTCTGCTCCGCAGAATAGCAAGGACATCTAATTGGCTTACATGTTGTAAGGAGGACCTTCCTGAGCTTCATGTTGATTGGTTGCGAACTATTGAAAGTAGAAGTGTTGCTAGGTATTCCCTTCTCCTCTGCGGAGGCGGAGGGACATCTGATTGGCTGACGTGTTCTAAGGAGGAGCTTCCAGAGCTTCATGTTGATTGGTTGCGTACTATTGAAAGTAGAAGTGTTGCTAGGTATTCCCTTCTCCTCTGCAGAGGCGGAGGGACATCTGATTGGCTGACGTGTGCTAAGGAGGAGCTTCCAGAGCTTCATGTTGGTTGGTTGCGAACTATTGAAAGTAGAAGTGTTGCCAGCCATTCATTTCCTCTCCGCAAGGTAGGAGGGACATCTGACTAGCTGACGTGCTCTAAGGAAGAGCTTCCACAGCTTAATGTTGATTGGTTGCAAACTATTGAAAGTAGAAGTGTTGGCAGACATTCATTTCCGCTCTGCGGAGTAGGAGGGACATCTGATTGGCTGACGTGTTCCAAGGAGGACTTTTTCAAACTTAATGTTGATTGGCTATAAACCGTTAAAAGTAGAAGTGTTGTCAGCGATTCCTTCCCTCTCCACATAGTAATAGGGACATTTCATTAGGTAACGTGTTCCAAGCGGGACCTTACACAGCTTAATGTTCATTGGCTGTAATGCATTAAAACTAGAAGTGTTGGCAGCCATTCCCTCCTCCACTGCGGAACAACATGGACATTTTATTGGCTATAGTGTTCCTAGCACAAGTTTGTTCCTTATTGGGTGGGAAAGGCTCACTGTTGTCAGTCATTTTGTGAAGCACTTTCAAAGGAGTATAGGAAAACAAAGTAGTAGAGGGGAGGGTAGGTCACTATTAACTCTGTACAGTGGTCACAAGGTGGTGGACAGGGATTGTGAACGTAAAAATTGTTTTTTAAAGGGCCATTTATATAATTGCCGTGGGGTGTACAAATCACGGCGGAAAAATGACGGTGTCTTGCAGTGTTTTTAATCAAGTTTGCGGGTGGGATACTTCCCAGGAGCACTATTTACTTATAATGTCGTGTTTACTTTTCAGACGGGGAGGTGTAGTTGCGCAGCAAAAATGTCATTCTAGGTTTGAAACAGTTTTTATTTAGAAATTACAAGTAAACTTTCTTCAGAAACTGACGCTGTATATATCAAAGGGGTGACAAATAAAAACGGAACTTCATAAAATATCAGTTAGGCGTGGCCACACCCTCCTTTCTTCTGCTATAGTTTGTAAAAGTGTTGCCCCATGTTCTTGATAATGTAAGAGGGCATCAGTTACTTTTCGATAAAGTTGAATAGAAGTGCTACAACAAACACTACCGCACTACATTATCTGAGGTCAGAAGAACAAGTAAAAAACTGTTAAACACAAATGACTTCATGTTACATAGAAATGTATGTATTATCATTTTTCAAATTTGTATTTTGTAGAATTCAGGAACGCTCTGTTGTAGTGCTTAGAGGTTGCACACTGTCCCGCTAACAAATCACATGCTCATTTAAGAATATATAGGATAGTACTATTATAATATAGAGTACTGGTCCTATATATTCTATAAGGAAAACATGAATAGGAACCGCAACTGAGAAGAATAGAAATTAGAAAATAGCATTTAGAAATATAGGGTTTATCAAATATTTAAAGTAACAAAGTATGTATGAAAGCTATATTATTTTATACTCCAATTTCGTAAAATATGCTCACTGAAAAAATATCTGATCAAGTACGTTCTAATATTTTGTAAGCTGTATTACAGATGGCGCCTACAAATCTCCAATTCCTCTTCCGTAACAATAGGACAGTCTATTACAATATAACAAATGACACCATTTTTACACAAAAAAGAAAAGGAAAATAAAGTTATCTATAGAACAGAAGGTCCATAACGAAATACTTTCGAGCAGTATTATTTTCTGAGCTTCTTTTCTCCGGGACGTCGAAAAGTTTGACCTTCATGGCGACGGGTCATAAACTCCTCTGAGATCATTATGACTATGAAAATTATAATATGCATATTCACAGTATATGATCAAAAGGGGGAAAAGACTAAAAACCAGAAGCTGGTGAAGTTGGTTATATATCTTTACTGTTAGAACCGACTGTCTCTAGTTGGCAGAGGTATACACTTCTGACAAATAGGGACACACCTTTTCTAGTCAGGGCAAGGGGATCACACCCTTCGATAACCCCTGCTCATCCCCTTGGTAGCTTGGCAGAGCAGACAGGCTTATCTCAGAGGCTGTGTGTTAAGCATTTATGACCACATACAGTAATAAAGTGAATACACTATAAATGGACACGACACATGAGTATTATAAAAATAAGGATTTTTATATAAGGCTTAGCACAAGACCAAATAACGACAAAAATGTACACAATCTTAATAAATACTCTGGGAAGGAAAAAGGGATAGTTCATAGGTAGGTTCTTCTTTAGCACAAAAGTCTTTAGTAGCAAAGCAAATCTTCTTCTTGGCAATACAGTTCTGAGCAACAGGGTAACCCACACGGGGGCTACACGACGTCGAGGCAAAGTTAATCCAAAGGTTCGGAGTCGACCGCGAGGAGCGCTACGTCGAGCCCGGAGTCACACGGACCCCCAACAACATAGTACCTTTAGGAAAATGAAGCACATGATGATCAGCGGCGTCGAGCAATCCGGCGTCGCGTCTTCGGTGTCGATCAGGCCTCAGCAGGCGTCGTCGTCGATGATGCGGTTGCACAGAGTGAGCAGCGCTCACGGCGTCGAGAGGGCACCCAGTTGATGCGATCAGCAGCGGTGCAGACATGAGGTCCTTTGGAGCTAGAGCCGTACTCCCACTCACTGGCGTTGCTGCTGGCGTCGGTCGGGCCCGGCGGCCAGCCGTCGAGGAAGCGAGACACTGGGGCCGTTACCCACTACGTCGAGCTGGATTCGGCGACGTCCGTCGGCGTCGAGATTGCTGGTTCTTTCAGAGGTGCTGGATTTCACAGGTTCTAGCAAATAGCACTTTAAGCAGATGAAGTCCTTTAGCCCTGTGACTTCAGCAGGAGACTGGCACTCTTCCAGTCCTTGGAGATTTTCTTATCAAGCGTGAGAGTACACACACAGTTCCTCTCTCCTGGTTCCTTGGCAAAAATAAAGAAGCACTGCAGGATTCCCCCCAGCAAACAGCACACTGGCAGAAGGGGTAGGCAAGTCCTCAGATCAGCAGGCCTCTTGTCCTTGGTTACAGGGTTCCTTGTCAGAAGTGATCTAAATTCTTGGTTCAGGGGTCCTTCTCTTATACCCCTTTTCGGCTTTGATCCCTTTGTCCATGCAGGGGAATTTCCCAACATCCTGGGTCTGTTGTGGGTGGAGTCAGGCAGAAGCACCTGGCCTATTCATTGCGCAGGGCTGGGTCCTCAGACGCCCAGCAGGAGGTGGAGCCAGCATTGACACTGGCAGGAGCAGAGCTATCGGCCTCCTGGCAGGAGGTGGAGCTAGGATTGTCCATGGCAGGCACAGAGCCATCAGCCGCTTGGCAGGAGGTGGAGCCAGCATTGTATCAGGCAGGGCAGGCTATTAGCAACTACTCTCCCCCTACTCTCAACGCAAATGTCCCACTCATCCCACACTGACTCATCCAGACCTGTGGAGCCATCCAGCTCCTGTCACACACACGCAAGACCAGCAGAAACCAGATATGGTTAGACAAGAAAATAGACACTTTCTAAAAGTGCTATTTTCGAACCCAGAGTCCAAAAACCATCCCCACAAACGGATGCGTAATTAAACCCCGAGTTCAGGGATACCAAACTCGACATTGCACCATGCAGGCCAGCTAGGATCATAGCATTAATAATCCCGGCGGCCCATTCTACCCAATGGAGAGCAGGCTACCTCGCAATAGTGAAGAACGAAGATGGCGGTAATTCACTATTAGGACATGCCAACTTGGTCAGGCGTGTCCTACCTTATACTTACAATGCACCCTGCCCGCGGGCCTACCATAGGGGTGACTAACATGAAGTCAAGGGAAGGTTTGAGGGGCTGGCAAGTAGGTATACTCGCGCAGCCTGCGTGACAGCACTAGGCTGCACGTGGGTCTCGCAATGACCGACCCATAGACATTCTTTTACGAGGCCGCTCCTGTGGGTGGCACAACACGTGCTGCAAGCCCACGAGCGGCATTTGTATTTACAAGCCCCGGCACTCCTGGTGCACTAGACTAGGGACTGACAGTAAACCAAATAAGCCAAACATGGATACAATAGATACATCAATTTAACATAGGGAGCACTTGCGCTATGGCACTGATCAGCAGTGGCACGGCGCCCAAAGCATATACCAGCAAAACATCGAAAAACAGTGGAGGCAAACAGAAAAAATGGAGGAGAGACTCAACCCAATGATGTCAGGTCTAACACGTGTCCCCTCCAGCTGAAATGTGGGGAGAACTACCCTTGACCTAGGGAGTCCTCATCACTAAGGCGGAAAAATCTGGACAGACCATCAGCATTGGCGTGATCGGGACCAGGGCGGTGTTCCACCGTAAAGTCCATCCCCTGTAGGGAAATGGACCACCTCAACAGTTTCGGATTCTCACCCCTCATCTGCATCAACCATCTGAGGGGCCTGTGGTCTGTCTGAACCCAGAAGTGAGTCCCAAACAGGTAGGGTCTTAGCTTCTTCAGTGCCCAGACCACAGCAAATGCTTCTCTCTCTATCGCACTCCACCTCGTTTCCCTGGGAAGTAACCTCCGACTGATGAAGGCTACAGGCAAGTCTCGGCCCTCTTCATTTACCTGAGCTAGAACAGCCCCCACGCCATGCTCTGAAGCGTCCGTCTGGACAATAAATTCTTTCGAGAAGTCGGGTGCCTGGAGTATTGGTGCTGTGCACATTGCAGTTTTCAGGGTGTCGAAGGCCGTTTGACAGGCATCAGTCCAGATCACGTTTCGTGGCTGCTTCCTGGAAGTCAGCAAAGTCAAGGGGTGCACAATGTTACCGTAATCCTTGACAAACCTCCTGTAGTAACCCGTGAGTCCTAAGAAGGCTCTCACCTGAGTTTGGGTTTTGGGCGGCGCCCAAGCCAGGATGATATCAATCTTGGGTTGCAGGGGGGCAACCTTGCCGCTCCCTACTTGGTGCCCCAAGTACACCACAGAACCCTGCCCAATCTGGCACTTACTGGCTTTGATTGTGAGGCCTGCTCTGCGCAGGGCCAACAACACTTCCTGGAGGTGGCGCAAGTGTTCCTCCCAGCTGGCGCTGAACACTGCGATGTCGTCCAGGTAGGCAGCACTGAAATCCTCCAGTCCAGCCAAGACCTGGTTGACCAACCTCTGGAAGGTGGCAGGGGCATTCTTCATCCCAAAGGGCATCACCCGGAACTGGTATAGCCCATCTGGTGTGGAGAATGCGGACCTCTCCTTTGCCCCATCAGTCAAGGCGATCTGCCAGTACCCAGACGTTAAATCAAACGTACTAAGGTACCGGGCAGCCCCCAACCGATCGATGAGCTCATCAGCTCTGGGGATGGGGTGCGTGTCGGTCTTCGTGACCGAATTGAGTCCTCGATAATCTACGCAGAACCGGAGTTCCGGTGAAGCACCAGGCGCTGCAGCCTTCGGGACCAAGACCACTGGGCTGGCCCAAGGACTGCTAGAGGACTCAACCACCCCTAACGCAAACATTTTGAAGACCTCCTCCTTAATGTATGCTCTAACCTTGTCAGTCACCCTGTAAGCCTTGTGCTTCACAGGAGGGCTGTCTCCGGTGTCAACGTCATGGACACACCAATGAGTGACACCCGGAACCAAGGAAAACAGATCCGGGAATTGTCCCAACAGGTGGCGACAATCCTGTTTCTGCTCAAGGGTCAGTGTGTCAGAGAGGACCACACCATCCACTGACCCGTCTTGCTCTTTAGCACACAGGAGGTCAGGAAGAGGCTCACTCTCCTCCTCCATTCCAGCATCTGTAGCTAGGAGCATGCCCACTTCGGACCTCTCTAAGTGGGGCTTCAAACGGTTGACATGCAGGACCCGCAAGGGGTTCCTGGGAGATTTCAAGTCCACCAAGTAGGTGACATCGCTCTTCTTCTCCACAACCTTAAACGGTCCAGTCCACCTGTCCTTGAGCGCACAAGGTTCCACAGGGGACATGACCCACACTTCCTGACCAGGCTGAAGCTCTACCAGAGTGGCATTCCGGTCGTACCATCGCTTCATCTCCTCCTGGCTGGCCTCCAGATTTGCCTGAGCAAGTTCTCTGAAGCGCCGAGTCTGGTTCCGAAAGGCCAGCATGTAGCTGTATACATCCTGGGGAGGATTCCTGGGAGATTGCTCCCAGCCTTCCTTGACCAGACTCAAAGGCCCTCTTACCGGGTGACCGTACAAAAGCTCAAAGGGGCTGAACCCTAGAGACTTCTGCGGCACCTCTCGGTAAGCAAACAACAGGCATGTCAAGAGGACGTCCCATTTCCGCCTCATTGGTTCTTCAAGACCCATGATCATGCCTTTAAGGGTCCGGTTGAATCTCTCAACCAGCCCATTTCCTTGAGGGTGGTAAGGAGTGGTGAACTTGTAGGTTACCCCACACTCCTTCCACAGAGACTTCATATAGTTCGAAATTAAGTTGGTGCCCCGGTCTGACACCACCTCTCTGGGGAACCCCATCCGGGAGAAAACACCCATCAGTGCCCGTCCCACCACGGGGGCCGTCACTGTTCTGAGAGGGATGGCTTCCGGGTACCGTGTGGCATGGTCCACCAAGACCAGGATGAACCTGTTGCCCAGGGCTGTCTTGGGGTCCAGGGGCCCAACAATGTCAATACCCACCCGGTCAAAGGGGGTACTGACCACTGGAAAAGGTTGGAGGGGAGCCTTCTGCTTCCTTCCGCTTTTCCCACTTGCCTGGCAAGTGCGACAAGTCTTGCAATGGATGTCTACATCCCTACGCATCTGAGGCCAATAAAAATGGGTGACAAGCCTGTCATAGGTCTTGTCCTGCCCCAGATGTCCATCTAACGGAACGTCATGAGCCAACCCCAGTAGGAAGGCTCTGAAGCGCTGGGGTACCACCAGCACACGGGCCGACCCAGGCTCAGCAGCCTTAGGCTCGCTATACAGGAGGTCGTTCTCCCAGTACACAAAATGTGACCCTGACTGATCACCTGAGGATTGGGCTGAGGCCTGCTGCCTCATGCCCACAAGAGAAGGGCACACCTTCTGTTCGGCACAGAATTCCTCCCTGGAGGGACCACCATCCTGCTGCCAATGGGTCAGCTCGGGCAGGTCTCCCAGTTCAGCAATTTGTTCCCCTGTGGGCTCCAGGGCATCCCCCTCAGGGTCTACCTCCTCCTGGACCACGGGAACTACGGGGGCCGGTTTCCCGCGCCTCCTGCCTCTTCTCTTTACAGCTGGGTCCTGGGCCGTACTTTCAGGCTCCGGGACCCCATCAACACCTTTACTCGCTTTCATCGATCGAGTGGTTGCACACACCCACTCTGGCACGCCCAACATTTTCAAGTGCGTCTCCCTCTCCACCTTAGCCCAAGGGGAGCCTTCTAAATCAGTGCCCAGGAGACAATCGACAGGCATGGTGTCTGACCAGTGGCCCGGTGGCAGTGGGCTGATTGGTCGGTTACTTGGCGAGCTGCTGCTTCTCTTATTTTTCACCCCGCTGACTGCGAGCGGAGGCGATACTCTGGCTTAGATTGTTTTTAAACTGTCATTAACTCACTTTTAAAGTTATGCAGGTACCGACATCTTTGGGCTTTCAGGAGTGAGTTGCCGGCTGGGGCTGATCGTGTCTTTCGCGGGCTCCCAGCGGCAGCGGGCGCCATCTTGGCTTGGGCTTAGCTCTCCACCACAGCCCTGCCACTCCCCCGCCGCTCCGCCCCTATTTAGTAGCGCGTATTCTTTCTCCCCTCGTGTCTGACCAGTGGCCCGGTGGCAGTGGGCTGATTGGTCGGTTACTTGCCGAGTTGCTGCTTCCCTTATTTTTCGCCCCGCTGACTGCGAGCGGAGGCGATACTCTGGCTTAGATTGTTTTTAAACTGTCATTAACTCACTTTTCAAGTTATGCAGGTACCGACATCTTTGGGCTTTCAGGGGTGAGTTGCCGGCTGGGGCTGATCGTGTCTTTCGCGGGCTCCCAGCGACAGCGGGCGCCATCTTGGCTTGGGCTTAGCTCTCCACCACAGCCCTGCCACTCCCCCGCCGCTCCGCCCCTATTTAAACAGGCAACATGAGGCAGCGCAGCGGACGAGCGCAGCGGGCGCGACGGAGGCGCGCCAGAGTTGCGCCTGAGTTAAGCCCGTCTGCGCCCGTCCGCGGCCGGCCGGGGCTAGGGGCACGAGACGCTGCTGGTTTTATCTCCTATTCTCCGTCTCAGTTATGCCTTCATTGGGTCCCCGGTAGTATTAACCCCTCTACTACTTCCTATTTACACCATCTTGGCCTATACAGCTCCCCCCCCACACACGCCCCCTGGGTTAGTATCTCTGCTAGCATCACCAGCCCCCACACTCCCCCCTGTTCTCCCTTCACTCCCAGCCCCCTCTGCCCAGTTGTTTACTACCTCGGCTACCCTCCTAAACACCAGGTCCGCTGTAAATCATCAATACGAGCTATTTGATTATATCGACTCTAATGAACCAGATCTCCTTTTCTTAACCGAGACCTGGTTCAAGACCGACTCCCTGCCCAATGTGCTTGCCGCCTTACCATCGACATATTCCGCCATCCGCGCGGATCGTCCCGAAGGCAAGCGGGGTGGTGGAGTGGCTTTAATAGCTCGTACTGATTTCAATTTTCAAGTCCTTCCCTCCCCTCCTATCACCGATGTCGATCTCCTTGTAGCTCGTTCTACTTCCCACCAAGCCCCCCTCACTTTTGCTCTTATCTATCGCCCTCCCCAGTCCACCCCTTCGTTTCTCCCCGATATCCAGACCCTCTTGGCCACTCTGGTAGTTAACAATTCTTCTGTATTAGTTTTAGGGGACCTCAACTTTTGGCCCAATGACCCTGCCGAAAGCCCCCAATCTAAGGAATTCACCTGCCTTATGAAAAGTTTGAATTTTGTACCGCTCATTCACAGTCCCAACCACCTACATGGCCACATGCTAGACCAAATTTGGACACTGAACGTTCCATCCACACCTCCTATTATATCCCCTTGCCCATGGTCAGATCACTCCACCATCACACTCTCCCTTGCCCTTGCACCCCCGGTCAAACCCCCCCTTCCCAAAAACACCTGGGTTCGGAAATGGGGAAAGGTAGACATGCCCTCCTTCTGCTCAGCCCTGGCCAAAACCTGTCCTGATCTAACCGGCCTGACAGCCGCCCCACAGTTGGCCGCCATTAACAACTGGCTCACGGTGGCAGGTGATGAATTCGCTCCCCTCAAGCGGCTTTCAGTCAAACGGGCCCACGCAGCCAATCGTTGGTTTACTTCCGACCTTAAAGAAAAAAAACTAGCTGCAAGAAGGGCCGAACAAGTCTGGAGAAGAACTTACGACCCTGCCCAAAAAACAACCTACTTGGCCGTTCTGCAAACCTATAAAAAGAGCATTCTGGAAGCAAAAGCCGAATATTATTCTAACAGGATAATGGTCGCTGAGTCACAATCGAAGGAAATCTTCTCCACTGTCCATGAACTTGCCTCATCCACCAGAGCCACGGCTACCATCCCCCCGTCCCAATCCCTCTGTGACTCGCTCAACGAGTTTTTTATTGACAAAGTTGTTAAAATTAAACACAACATCCCTCCGCCCTCCTCCACCTTTGTTGACCCTTCCCCGCCCCCCACTACCGTTAAACTGACTAATTTTCCACTTCTAACCACGGACACCCTCCTCCCCCTGCTCCAACGGGTCAAATCAGGTTCTCCCCTGGATTTTGCTCCCGCTTGTACCCTCAGGGAAGTCTATTCAGCCTGCCCTACTCCCCCTTTGACCCTTCTTAATGACTCACTTGCCCATGGTCATGTTCCCAGTTCACACAAATCGGCGGTTGTCATCCCAATTTTAAAAAAATTGGACGCCGATCCTTCCTCCCCTTCCAATTACCGCCCCATTTCACTCCTCCCTTACCTTGCAAAAGTTCTTGAAACTCACATCACCTCTTCTCTGAGCACTCACATTGAGGCAAATCATTGCCTCTCCCCTTGCCAAGCTGGCTTCCGCCCCCTGCATTCTACAGAAAAAGTGGTCATTTCAGTCATGGACAAGCTGCGTGAAGGCATCGACATCAACCTTCCGCAAGCCTTGATTCTCCTAGATCTATCCGCCGCTTTTGACACGGTGGACCACACCATCCTCCTTAACCGTGTCAGGGCGGCGGGCATAGAAGGCTTAGCCTTTTCTTGGCTGGAGTCCTTTCTTGCTGGGAGAACTCAAGGAGTCCGTTTGGCTGGCTTTGCGGCGGCCTCTCGCAAGGTAGAATGCGGGGTCCCTCAGGGCTCATCATTTTCCCCTCTTTTGTTCAACCTCTATATTTTTCCCCTCATTTTTATGTTACTGCAACTGGAGGTCACCGTGTTCAATTACGCGGATGACCTCCAGTTAATCTTCAATCTGTCTCATTCACCTTCATCTGCCCTGAACGTCCAAACAACCATGACGCTCATTCAAGATTGGATGAACTGCAGCCACCTCAAACTTAATCCGGACGTGACCGAGCTGGTCCTGACCGGAGGTGGCTGCAGTCTTTGGTCCCCTTCCTTCTGGCCCCCCTCCCTTGGTGCCCCTCCACTTCCCGTGTCCAAAGTGAAAACTTTGGGAATCCTTCTTAATCCCCAGCTCACTGTTCACCCGCAAGTCAGTTCCGTGGTCTCTTCATGTTTCTTTTCCCTTAGAGTAATTAGGAAAGTTTCTCGTTTCTTTTCCCCCTCAGCTTTAAAAATTATTATGTTGGCCATGGTACTGTCCCGTATAGACTATGGAAACATAGTCTATAATGGAGCCCCTGCATACATGATCCATCAACTACAACTGGTGCAGAACCAGGCGGCCCGCCTGATCCATGGCCTACCCAGATATCATCGGGTCACTCCATTACTCAAAACACTGCACTGGCTCCCTGTGAGAGAGCGTGCCCTGTTCAAACTCGGCTGCCTCACGTATCAGGCCAGATCGGGTACTGCTCCCGAGTTCATCTGCTCTCTCATTAAGCCATACTGTCCAGGCAGAGAACTTCGCTCGGCCCATTTGGCCCTCCTTACCATCCCCCGCTTTAAAAAGCAAAGGGCGGGCGGAGCGAGATTCGCTGTCCTGGCTCCAACATTTTGGAATTCTCTCCCGGTTACTCTACGCACCTCACCTTCCTACCTTTTGTTCCGGAAAAACCTTAAAACCTTCCTGTTTACACAAGCCTACCCGACTTAATCTCCTAGTTGCTGCCGTCCACTGATCACCACTAGCGCCATGAAACCGCTGGGTATGCGAGCGCTGTACAAATGTTTTTAAATTCAAATTCAAATGGCGGGCCTCACAGCAACCTGAAGAGTACCTGAAACTCCCCCCCATTCAAAGGAAACCTGCGCTACCTCACACTCTTTCTGGGAGTTGTCAGCAGCTATCACAGGGTAGAATGCGTGGGGAACCACCTGCTCTCTGGACACCAAGTGACACTTGACAGCTGTCACACTCGCTCCGGTGTCTCTGAGAGCTTCCACTCTATGGCCATTAATGGTCACCCACTGCCTATATTTACTAGTGTTACTAGGCAGAGGGGGTGGAGGGACCATTTGCATGTCTCCTAGCGAGACCAGGGACATCTCTGCGGGACCCCTCCCCCCATGGACAACCATCTCCTCCCCTCCCAGGGCTATACTCGCCAACTGACGGGGGGTGCACTCGGCGGTGCATTCGATTTCTTCATGGGACACTGGGGATCGTAATACCGGTGTCCCACCTGCCCACAAGTGTAGCAGGTTAGGGGGCCCCTATGAACAGGTTTACCCGTCGGGGCCCCTGGCTTCTTCTCAGGGGGAGGCTGGGAACCTTTCCCTTGGTTCCCTTGGGGATTACTTTGAGGCCCTTTCTGGGACTCCTTCCGTTTACCCTTGTCCCCCCCACTCTTCTGCTGGGGACCCTGCCCACCTTTGGCTGAGTCTCCCACTGGATCCTTGTGGACCCTGGTACTGACCAAGCGGTCCGCCTCCTCAGCAATTTTTCTAGGGTTAGATATCTTGCTATCAATCAGGTGCTGGCGCAGCTCTGGAAAACAGTTATTAGACAAATGCTCCCAAGCAAACAAATCATAAAGAGCTTCATAACTTTCCACTTTGCTGCCCTTCACCCAACCATCCATGGCTCTGCAAAAATAAGACACATATTCAACCAACGTCGTACCAGGCAACTTCTTACATTCTCTAAAAGCTTGTCTGTACTTCTCGGGGGTTAGGCCATACCGCAACATTAAAGCATCTTTCATATGAGCATACGACATCCTATCCACCACAGGCATGTCTAACAGGGTATCTCTCGCCTCATTCACAAAGCGACCCCACAACCCCACTCCCCAATTCTTCTCAGGGACCTGGTGGGCCAACAATGCTAACTCATATGCTTTAAACCATTGACCAATATCTTTGTTCCTATGATAATCTTTTATCACATCTTTGGGAAAGTAAAACTTACTTTCTGCAGGCCCAGATGGAATGCTGCCACCAGAGGGATTCAATTCTAACTTCTTAGCTTGGATGTCCAACTCCCTCAACTTGGTATCACGCTCCAAAGCTAACTTCTCTCTTTCAAAATCTAACCTTTTGGTCTCCAAATCAGCTTCTCTTCTACCTCTTGCATTTTCTAACTCCAGCTGCCCATTTATCTTTAGCCTTGCCATTTCCATGTTGTATGCTCGCTCCTTCGCCCTTTCTTCTCGTTCTTCAGGGGAAAGACCTTTGGAGGAAACACTGCTTCCGGGAGAGGACTCAGGCCCATTCGCTGGCGCCTCCTCATCCCCTTCCACTGGCGGTACCACCACCAGATCAGCGGGATCTATGGCTTCCAACCAGGCCTGCAATGCTTTGAGATAGGTTTCCTTAGCCTTGAGACCTTTGGTAGGAACTTTAAACTTCTTGCAAAAGGATTTCAACTCCTCCAATCTGTAGTCGTTTAACTTCGCTCTGTCGAATTCCTCCTCAACAACAACAACAGGGGTAGTGACTCCGGTGTCACTCATGGTCAAAACTGGCAGTGTTAAAAAAATCAAGTTTCAGAAAAGCGGAGAACCAAAAATAGGATCCTTCCAATTAGATTGTGACTGCGCTATGGTCTGCTTTCACTATGTAGCGCACACTAATCACTGCACATGGGTCATAAATGCAAGGTCCAAATCCTCACCGCTGCATCCAATGTTAGAACCGGCTGTCTAATAGGGACACACCTTTTCTAGTCAGGGCAAGGGGATCACACCCTTCGATAACCCCTGCTCACCCCCTTGGTAGCTTGGCAGAGCAGACAGGCTTATCTCAGAGGCTGTGTGTTAAGCATTTATGACCACATACAGTAATAAAGTGAATACACTACAAATGGACACGACACAGTAGTATTATAAAAATAAGGATTTTTATATAAGGCTTAGCACAAGACCAAATAACGACAAAAATGTACACAATCTTAATAAATACTCTGGGAAGGAAAAAGGGATAGTTCAAAGGTAGGTTCTTCTTTAGCACAAAAGTCTTTAGTAGCAAAGCAAATCTTCTTGGCAATACAGTTCTGAGCAACAGGGTAACCCACACGGGGGCTACACGACGTCGAGGCAAAGTTAATCCAAAGGTTCGGCGTCGACTGCGAGGAGCGCTACGTCGAGCCCGGAGTCACACGGACCCCCAACAACCAAGTACCTTTAGGAAAATGAAGCACACGATGATCAGCGGCGTCGAGCAATCCGGCGTCGCGTCTTCGGTGTCGATCAGGCCTCAGCAGGCGTCGTCATCGATGATGCGGTTGCACAGAGTGAGCAGCGCTCACGGCATCAAGAGGGCACCCAGTTGATGCGATCAGCAGCGGTGCAGACACGAGGTCCTTTGGAGCTAGAGCCGTACTCCCACTCACTGGCGTTGCTGCTGGCGTCGGTCGGGCCCGGCGGCCGGTCGTCGAGGAAGCGAGACACTGGGGCCGTTACCCACTACGTCGAGCTGGATTCGGCGACGTCCGTCGGCGTCGAGATTGCTGGTTCTTTCAGAGGTGCTGGATTTCACAGGTTCCAGCAAATAGCACTTTAAGCAGATGAAGTCCTTTAGCCCTGTGACTTCAGCAGGAGACTGGCACTCTTCCAGTCCTTGGAGATTTTCTTATCAAGCGTGAGAGTACACACACAGTTCCTCTCTCCTGGTTCCTTGGCAAAAATAAAGAAGCACTGCAGGATTCCCCCCAGCAAACAGCACACTGGCAGAAGGGGTAGGCAAGTCCTCAGATCAGCAGGCCTCTTGTCCTTGGTTACAGGGTTCCTTGTCAGAAGTGATCTAAATTCTTGGTTCAGGGGTCCTTCTCTTATACCCCTTTTCGGTTTTGATCCCTTTGTCCATGCAGGGGAATTTCCCAACATCCTGGGTCTGTTGTGGGTGGAGTCAGGCAGAAGCACCTGGCCTATTCATTGCGCAGGGCTGGGTCCTCAGACGCCCAGCAGGAGGTGGAGCCAGCATTGACACTGGCAGGAGCAGAGCTATCGGCCTCCTGGCAGGAGGTGGGGCTAGGATCGTCCATGGCAGGCACAGAGCCATCAGCCGCTTGGCAGGAGGTGGAGCCAGCATTGTATCAGGCAGGGCAGGCTATCAGCAACTACTCTACCCCTACTCTCAACGCAAATGTCCCACTCATCCCACACTGACTCATCCAGACCTGTGGAGCCATCCAGCTCCTGTCACACACACGCAAGACCAGCAGAAACCAGATATGGTTAGACAAGAAAATAGACACTTTCTAAAAGTGCTATTTTCGAACACAGAGTCCAAAAACCATCCACACCAACGGATGCGTAATTAAACCCCGTGTTCAGGGATACCAAACTCGACATTGCACCATGCTTCCCTAGCCAGCTAGGATCATAGCATTAATAATCCCGGCGGCCCATTCTACCCAATGGAGAGCAGGCTACCTCGCAATAGTGAAGAACGAAGATGGCGGTAATTCACTATTAGGACATGCCAACTTGGTCAGGCGTGTCCTACCTTATACTTACAATGCACCCTGCCCGCGGGCCTACCATAGGGGTGACTAACATGAAGTCAAGGGAAGGTTTGAGGGGCTGGCAAGTAGGTATACTTGCGCAGCCTGCGTGACAGCACTAGGCTGCATGTGGGTCTCGCAATGACCGACCCGTAGACATTCTTTTAGGAGGCCGCTCCTGTGGGTGGCACAACACGTGCTTCAAGCCCCTTGTTCTAAAGTATCCCTCAGCATTGGCCCTTGTGTTGTTTTTCTAGCAAGCCCACGAGCGGCATTTGTATTTACAAGCCCCGGCACTCCTGGTGCACTAGACTAGGGACTGACAGTAAACCAAATAAGCCAAACATGGATACAATAGATACATCAATTTAACATAGGGAGCACTTGCGCTATGGCACTGATCAGCAGTGGCACGGCGCCCAAAGCATATACCAGCAAAACATCGAAAAACAGTGGAGGCAAACAGAAAAAATGGAGGAGAGACTCAAGCCAATGATGTCAGGTCTAACATTTACTCTTTGTGCCGACGGGTCATGAACTCCACTGAGATCATCATGACTGTTCATATTAAAATATACATATTAACAGTATATGATCCCTAGGGAAAAACAGACTAATAAATGGAAGGTGGTGACGTTGATTGTAAATGTTTAGGGTTTGCGCCGACGGGTCACCAACATCTCTGAAGCGAAGTACAGTGTCAATATTATAATATAGAAAGTCACAATATTTAAGCTCAAAGGAGCCAGAAAAGGAGCAATGTTTGCTCTAATCTGTCTGTTTCTGAAAAAAACTGCTGACGTTACAGAAAAAAGGGAAAAACATGCAATAACACTTTTTTCTAGATATAAATGTTTAAATATTGACAAATAGCCACAAATTATAACTATCTATTATGCCATAATCAAACAACTTACAACTCCGGAATATGTTTTGTAGACGCAAAACAACAATCCAATGCTAGAAAAGGGAACCTGCATCACAGATTGGGCACGCAGAAATAACTTGCGAAAACGAAACTCATCGTACAACAGTTGTGGTTTCTATAGATTTTGGTTGTTGAGTAGTCTATGGAAGGAAGATGCTGCTCCGCCCATTTAGATTTTCACTTTTTACAGTTAACACGTGCTCAAGTTTTAACTGTTTAACTTGTGCATGTGTTGGGAAAAGTTACAAACTGTGAAGCTGTAAAGGTTTTGATTTCCATAGTAACAAGTATAAGGTCCTTAATATCTACATAAGTTGGATAAAGTTTAAAAAGTGTTACCCGGTAAACTGTGTCCTTTGCATTCTTATGATTAAAAACATCTAAATAGAGGACATAAAAAAATATCGTTTACAATAGAAGAAAAATAAAAAGGTGCTAATATTTGTCATCACTATGCTGTTAAATTAAAAAAATGCCAGCATTTGTAAAGCGTAAAGCTACCTCCAGAAAGGTGTGCCGGCGCTCGTGGCGTTGGGAAGATTAAGCAAGGTGTTACCCACAGTGAGATAGTGGTGGGCTAAGATGCTGCTGGACTTTGGAATCGAACTGTGAACGCTGTTGTTCAAAGTCAGGTATTATAGGTGCTGCGTCATACTTTTACCACACTTATTTGTTAATTACTGCTAATTAAGTTGAAAACATTGTTAAATTATAAGTAGGGCTCCTTGTTTTCTGTTTTTACTTATTTTTACAGATGAATACAGTCAGAAAAGTTATTTATTTCATTTATTTATTTTAATGTTTTATAGAGCGTTAACTTGACCTATAAGGGTATCAGAGTGCTTTACATATTCATGGGGTAATACAGAGGCGGGTCATCGTAGGAGACCTGTACATCAGAGAGCTTACAGGGTCGGGGGTCACAAGGAAGGCAGCATATCACACAAGTACAGTACATTAGGGATAGGGGAAACTATACATCAGGGCATTTTAAAGAGACAGAGTCATACAATAGGCAGGATATCACACGAGTCCTGTACAGGGTCGCAGGATGAGACAATAGTCTCTCAGATAGCTGTGGAACGGGATCATCCAAGGAAGTTACCCATGAGGAAGGATTTAGCCTATTTTTTGAAGCTTGCCAGGGAAGGGATTCTTCTGATATCAGGAGGGAGGCAGTTCCATATTCTTGGTGCAGACTCGGCGAAAGCCCAATTGTAGGTTTTCATTTTCCTAAAGCGTACAGGCCGGAGGAGGAGGGCATTGGTCGATCGTAAGTTTCTGCTTCCTCTGGATATCACAAGCTTCTGTGCAAGATACGCAGGGGAGTTAGAGTGTAAGGCCTTGTGCGTGATGCATGCCAGCTTGAGGTGGATCCTAGCCTCGAAGGGAAGCCATTTCAAAGCTTTCAGGTGAGGAGTGATGTGATCGAATTTTCTGGAGCCTGTAAGTAGTCTAGCGGCTGCGTTGAGGCAGGATTTTAAGGGAGCCAGCGAGGTCTTGGGTAAGCCGGAGAGGGTGGAGCATCCATATTCTAGTCTAGAGATAACTAATGATTGGACTGCTAGTTTTAGGTCAGGAGCATCAAGGTAAGGTTTCAGTTTCCATAGATAGCTCAGGTGGAATCTGGCAGCTTTGGCCATTGCGTTGATGTGGTCTTGCATGTTTAGGTTATAATCCAAGGTAATTCCAAGAGATTTGGCCGAATCCACAATAGCTGGGGTACAGTTTAAGGCTGTGATGGCTTTAATCCATGACTGGATCTCAGGGTTGCTCTTGGGCAGGGAGATTAAAAGGAACTCAGTTTTCTTAGCATTGAGTTTGAGTTGGTTGGAGGAGAGCCATCTGACAGTCAGTTTCAGGGCCTCATTCAAGGTGAGGATCTCCGCAAGAGAAGAGATTTTAATATAGATCTGAGTGTCACCAGTGTACATATGGAAAGCGATATTTGCAGTGCGAAGGACTTCGGCAAGTGGTTCTAAATAGAGATTGAAGAGGGTGGGGGACAACGTTGATCCTTGAGGGACTCCCACCATGACCACGGAAGGAGCGGACAGTTCGCCATTGATTAGGAATCTCTGAGAACGGTTTTGAAGGTAGGAACTAAACCAGTCGAGGACTGTGCCATCTAATCCCATCCTCAGTTTGAGGCATTCGAGTAGCATCTCGTGGTTGACCGTGTCGAAGGCCAAGGATAGATCAAGGAGGATTAGGAGACAGGTTTTGTCTTGGTCAAGGGCTTGAAGAGCGTCATCGACAATGTGGAGCATGGTGGTTTCAGTGCTGTGTCCCAGTCGGAAGCCGGATTGGCAGTCGTCGAGTAGATGGAAGTTGTTGATGTGGTGACTTAGCTGTATTTGTACACACTTTTCCAGCACTTTGGCCAAGAGAGGAATGTTGAAAATTGGTCTAAAGTTGACTGGGGAAGCTGGGTCCAGTGATGGTTTTTTCAGAATGGGGAGGATTTGACCAGCTTTCAGCGAGGCCGGAATTGATCCCTGCCGGAGAGAGGCGTTGATTATTGCAGTCCAGCTAGGAATAATGGATTTGGCAACGGTAGCAAGATAGTTTGAGGGGAGCAGGTCGTTGAAATGGTTATTAGGGTTCAGGGTGGAAAGGATTTTTATGACAGCGTCTTCCTTGTAGGGTGAGAATTCCGACCAGTGTGCTAGTTTCTTCGGTGAGGACCGTGGCGGCAAGGGGAGAGGAGTTGGAAGGTCAAGGATTGGAGGGGGAGTGAGGCAGCCTTGAGTTCGATATCTAAAGTTTTGATTTTGTTTGCAAAAAACGAGGAGAAATCCTCGGAGGAGATGAGAGACTTAGGGGATTCTTTAGCTGTTTTGAACAGTTTGTTCGATTGGAGTTTGACCATCTCAAAGAGTTTGCGTGGTCTGTTCTGGGCATTTCCTAATTCCGCTCTGAAAAACTCTTTTTTGGAGTTGATGATATTCTTGTTGTAAGTATTTCTGGCCTGGCGAAGAAGTTCTAGGTGATCTGCCGAGGGGTGCTGTCTCCAGATTCTTTCAGTTTGTCGAAGGGATCTCCTCTCGTCGTTGAGGGAACCAGTGAACCATGGGTTTCTATCTTTGACTTGAGTTCTTTTTAGTTTAAGAGGGGCTAGGCCATCCAAGATATTCAACATTGTAGCAGAGTAGTAATCATTTAGGTCACTGACTGAGGTGATGTGGTGGGGGGAGGTCGGATTTGCAGCGAGTCTCAAGTTCGTTGAGGTCTAGGTTTTTGGTGCCTCTGGCCCAACGTTTAGGGAGCACCGGTTGTGGTGTCCTTGTCCTGCGGGTGCCAGGTAGCAGGAAGGTGATGCATGGTGGTCTGACCAGTCACAGGGGTCAATCAATAAGAGCTTGATGGTTGTCTCCTTGGAGATGATCCAGTCTAGAGTGGCCCCTTTCGAGTGGGTTGGGAGAGGACAAGCTTGGGTCAGGGCTAGATCGGTTTATTTTTCCTCTCTGTATTTACTTTAAAATGTGGATAAAAACGGATATTGGGTTATTTTTTGAGCAATTCTAAATGCTGTCAATGATGAGTACCGGGCCAATAGGTCTGTTGTTCTAAAAGTAAAAGGGTAAAAACAATAAAAGACTTTTAGTAAAGAGCCTTAAAGAGCAATATATATGTTTGTATAAGAAAACATGCACATTTTAATATCAAGGTTGTGTGTAGTTTATCATCTAAGAGTGTTTACATGACTGAAAATAGTCAGTCCTTCAGCCATAAGTGCATATTTATCAGATAAATAAATGTGGAACTATACTCATTTCAGATTCATTTTTTCACAAAACCCGAAATATAAATGGGTAAATACAGATACAATTATTTCAAAACAATATGGATAAATACAGACGGATATGCCCAAAAAATAAATACCATAAAACCAGGAGCCATAATTATAAGTTATAAAAGCTACTGTCAAGTTTGTTTTCACTATAAAAAGTATACATGTGTTTTTAAAATTTACTTAAAAAACATTATAGGTTATAGGTCTATTGTAGTTAGAAATTGGCATTTAAAAAGCCTTTGAAATTCACTGAAAAAACTATAGGTTTCAGGGCCGTTATAGTTAAAAATTAGCATTTAAAAAACCTTAGAAATTCATTGAAAAAACCATAGGTTTCAGGGGTGTTATAGTTAGCTGGACATTTCACTCGTACAAAACCATAGAAATTCCACTGTTATAGTTAGTTCAGCTAACTATAACTCGCGCCCCCGCAATGCACTGCTCATGACTTCACATATTACATCATTCATGGCATGGTCAGTGACATTACTGACGACATCTCAAATGACATCACTGATGACATCAATTGGGACTTACATTCTGCCCCAAGAATCGTTTTTCTTACAATCAGGCTCCCATCGATGTGTTCAAATTCATTCGTAAAATTAAACTTATAAAATACTTTCAACTGAACACCTTCCGAAAGAAAGCTTCAATTGGATCAACAGATACTGATAATCCAGCCGCTTCAATACAAGTCAAGGATATTCCTGACTTACAAAATCTATATGAACTGGCTTTTGAAAACGATTCTCAAGTTGCCCCTGCTGTCAGCCAAGTTGTTAATGTAAAATTGTCTGCACCAAGTCCCTTTCGTCCCAAATCCACCTTCCTGCCGCTGATGCCTAAGGAGGCTGTGGATGTCTTCAGCGATAGATTAATAACTGAGCTCAAAAATTTAAACAGAACGGTAATGACCCAGAATAGGAAGAATGATTTCAGAAACAGACAATACCATCAACTCATCAAAAAACTCCAGAGTAACCACAACGTGATCATCAAAAACTCGGATAAAGGTGGAAACACAGTCTTGTAGTCAAGGTTTGACTATCTGGCTGAATCTGAGAGACATTTATCCGACACCTCTTGCTATGTAAAATCATCTAAAATTGAAATGCGTAAATGTGCAGAAATAACTCACAAAAAAATCCACCAATGGCAGAGGAATGGACTGTTAACAAAAGAGGAGTCGAAGTTTATCAATGTTGAATATCCGATTACTTCGGTCCTCATGTGCTCAGGACCACTCATTACCGCTGATGGAAGCATGTGATCCATTACTGGTGTTACATAGAATATGTTTGGCTTATTTGGAAGGGGTCAAGAGAGGAAGCGTCAGCCTTTGTTAATTACATCAGTACAAATGATCTTAATTTAAGGTTTACAGCATCTATTAATGATACTTCAGCTGAATTTCTGGATGTCTTAATATATGTTGAAGCTGATGTTCTCTAGACTAGATTGCACCGCAAGTCTACGGCGGGCAAATCAATTCTCCACGCCCATAGTTCACATCCGAGGCATCTAATAAATAGCATTCCATATGGAGAATTCATTCAAATTCGACGTATCTGTAGTTGTGAAACGGTTGTTGATCAATGTCTGTCAGAAGCATATGAGAGATTTCTCAACAGAGGTTATAATAGGAGCATACTAGGTAAAGCCTTTCTTAAAGCTAATGGTAGGCCCAGGGATGAGTTACTACAGTTGAGCTCTATCACAGCCACTGTCAGTAAAAATGAATGCCCTGTTCGATTGATAACAACCTTTTGTACTAAGGAAAAGTCCATTCGAAGTATCATCTATTCTGAATGGCCTATTATTAAGACTGATAACATCTTAGGTCCTATAATGCCAAGTCAGCCGTCTATTACATTCAGAAGGGCACCTTCTATGCAGGATGCCCTGGATAGATCTATGCCGGAGGTGATACCGAAAAAATCATGGTTAACTAAAATTGGTTTCTTTAAGTGTTCATCGTGCCGTGCTTGCACATTTGCTAAAAATGGTACTCACTATACAACAGCTTTCAGTGAGGAAATGATCGCAATTCAGGAACATCTAATATGTCGGTCCGAATATGTTATATACAATGTTATATACAAGTTCAAATGTACATGCGATTTAGAATATATCGGTAGCACAAAGTTCCCCGTTTATAAACGCATTTTGCAGCACGTCAGGGCCATTCTTAATTCGGATTCTAATTATCCAGTGGCCAGACATTTTAAGTCCGTACATGACAATAAATTGAAGGACTTGGAATATACTGTCTTAAGTTTTGTTCCTAGCCCCGGACGGGGTGGAAATCGAGAGAAGCTCCTAAAACAGAAAGAAACCCATTTCATTTTAGCTCTTGATACCAGAGTTCCAAATGGCCTGAACATGAATGAGGACCTTCATAATTTTTTATAATCTTCTGTAGTGTGTTAATTAAACATGAAAAGTAGTTCTGAGAGAATCATTTGTTCACTTTTTCCTAACTATTTATATGATCATTCTTTTTGAGATTATCATGTGAGCTCTATTCAATCTGAATTTATATGTGAGGTTTATCTATATAAGAGCTTCCCTTTTGCTGCTATTTTGTATATTTGCTTTTTTGCACATTAGTCACCAATTGCACAGCACTTTTGCACTTTACAGACTGGCAAACTTTAGCTTTGCGGTATGTTTTTCTTGATTGTAATCTGTAAATAGGGTATGATTTTTCCATTTATCAATTTGATACATATTTGCATTTATTCTTAAAACATTAATATATTTATACTGTTTGTCTGAACGTGTCTCTATATTTTTGCATTTGCACTTTAGTATGATATTATTTCATGAGAGCACTTTTAAAAACAGTTACTTATTGCCTTTGAATATTTAGAATTTTTGCAATTATAAAATTAAGGTAGAACCTTCCCTTTTACATTGATGGCTTGTTATAACTTAAGGTAACTAGCGAGTTGTTATTGACAGGCATTTGCCGTGATTATTATTTGATGGCCCGAATTAATGGATAACATTGTGCAGCACTAGTTACTTTTGCATTTTTGCTTGTACATGAATCTGATTTTGCAATGTTTATGAAGTTTAATAATTTAATAATGATTATATATGAACTATGTATTTATTTTTCATTCTATGTTGGTTGTATTTATGAACTTCTAGGAAAACTATTGCACTGTGGCATTTCTGTAGTGGATGCCCAAGTCTGTTTATGTTTATAAATTGCACGTTCTTGCCAATCAGTTTGCTTTTTAGAGCTGGTTGGGCTTTTAGCACACTTTAAATACGTCATTTCTGATGGGGCGCATCATGTGATCAAGCTCCTTCGTGGAGTGGAACGCGTCATGGAAGACACTTGTCTGCCTTATATGCCGGAATAAATTTTTGCACTGCTTGCACATCCTGTGTCAGTCCGTGATTCTAAGGGGAAGTTCGAAGAGGTCCGTACCTGAGAGTTTTCCGCCGTGCACCAGGCAGTCAGGAAGTTCTTGCATATATATATATATTCACTGAAAAAACCATAGGTTTCAGCCACGTTATAGTTAGGAATTAGCATTTAAAAACCCTTAGAAATTCCCTGAAAAAAACATAGGTTTCAGCCACGTTATAGTTAGGAATTAGCATTTAAAAAACCTTAGAAATTCACTGAAAAAAACATAGGTTTCACACATGTTATAGTTAGCTGGACATTTCACTCATACAAAACCATTGAAATTCCCCCATTATAGTTAGTTCGGCTAACTATAAACCGCGCGCCCGCAATGCACTGATGATGACATAACATATTACATCACTCATGACATGGTTTTTTTCATTGAATTTCAAAGGTTTTGTAAATGATAATTTTTAAATGTATTAATTGTTATATTTTTTATACTAATTTACTACATTATTTTAAAGTATTTATTTTTAGATATTTTATTTTTTAAATTACATTACATAATGTTAATATAAATTGAAAACATTTTTTTTTAAATATTGCAATTGTAATATTTTTATTTTTATTTTATATTTTTTTAATTCATATATATTTTACACAGCAGCCAAGGATATCCTATGGAAGGAAATTCAAGTTACTAGTAAGTACAGTTAAATTTACTTTTCAGGAACCATAGTGAGCTGAAAGATGCAGCACTGAGGTCTCTCCAGATAACAGGTGAGTAAATCGAAATTCGTAGTTCGGCTGATTTTTTATGAATTTTTTAAAGTTCCAAGACTCCACATTTAGAAGAATTTCCAAGTGAAACCAGTCAATGTTAGCATATGGAAGGAAATTCAAGTTACTGTACCTACGATTAGAATTACTTTTCAGGATCAGTAGTGGGCTGAAAGATGCAGCACTGAGATCTCTCCTGATAACAGGTGAGTAAATCTGAATTCGTAGTTCGGCTGATTTTTGAGGAATTTTTAAATTTTCAAAACTCCACACTTAGAAGAATTTCCAAGTGAAACCAGTCAATGTTAGCCTATGGAAGGAAATTCAAGTTACTGTAAGTATGGTTACATTTACTTTTCAGGGTCCGTACTGGGCTCAAAGATGCAGCACTGACGTCTCTTGTGATAACAGGTGAGTCAATCGCAATTCGTAGCTCGGGTGATTTTAGAGGAATATTTTGCTCAATAGTGAAGGAAGGGGTCAGGGCCTGAGGTGACATGTGTGCAAACACGCCCTGTGGCGCGTTTTAGGTTGGGGAATTAATTCCTCTTCAATACTGAGGTCCCCTGTGAGCCAATTGCATCACCAGGTACCTCCAGTATGTGCCAGGGAGCTGCATTGCAGAGAGGTGCTCAGAGGCCATGCCCCCTTTTTACAACACTCTTACTAGAGGTACCTGTTGGACTAGTTGGCCCCTATGGGACCTCTGGATTGAAGAGGAATTCATTCCCCAACTTAAAACGCGGCACATGGCGTGTTTGCACACATGTCACCTCAGGCCCTGACCCCTTCCTTCACTATTGAGCAAAATATTCCTCTAAAAGCAGTGTCCCGGGGGTAGGCACCCCGGGACACCGCAGGAGCTGGCCCTGGGAGGTGGCGGTCCCCAGGGCCATCATGGGCTCCAGGAGGGGGGCCGTGCGGCTTTTGAAAGCCCCAGGGGACCCCCCAATTTACATGTTAGTGCCCCGGGGAGGTGGCGGTCCCCTGGCCATATGGGGGGGCTGGAGCCCCCCACACAGGTTTTTTTTTATTTATTAAAAAGGAAGCCCCGGGCGCTGCCGGTCCACGGGGATGCGGGAGGGCTGTGAGCCCCCGCATACTTAATAACAAAGCCCCAGGCGGTCGTGGTCCCTGGGGCTTGGGGGGCCTTAGAGGCATACCCCACCATACATATCAAAGCCCCAGGAGGTGGCGGTCCCCAGGGATGCGGTGGGGCTGAGTGACCCCGCTATCATACTTACTTTGCCCCGGGGGTGGCGGTCCCCGTGGCAGTGTGGGGGGATTGGGCCCCCCAGACTTTTTTTCATAAAGCCCCTGGGATTTGGTCCCCGGGATTGGCCTTGGGGGTCCTTGTGGGACCCCCTGAGCAGGCCTAGGGTGTCAGGGTGTTTCTAGCCTGACCTCTTTGCGTGTTTTTCGCGTTTCTTTTGCTGCTTTCCTGTGCCTTGGTTCTACCGAGGCACAATATGGCTGCCAACACTTCCTGGTTTGGAGTGTTGACAGCCAATTAGCATAAAGATTGTGCTCGGGAAGGTACAGAGTACAGTACAGAGTACGGTACTTCATCTCTAGATATATCTATGATTTTACTTTTGACTTTCTCAGGAACTACTGAACAGATTTACAGCAATTAACAAAAAGCTTAATCTGCTGACCGAACTCTACCTTTTTGCCAAATTTGGTGTAATTCCGTTCAGCAGTTCAGTCTGTAGCCCGTCTTAAAAGTCCTACGGAAAATTGCATAGGGAAAACAAGTTTTGGGACCCCCCTTTTTTCTCGACCCCCGCTTGACGAATCACCCTCAAACTTTCAGGGAAGGAGCGGAGCGGAGCAGGCCATTTTCTTGGAGAATTTCGCGACGATTCGTCAACCGGCGCCAAAGTTATTCCAAATAGAATGTAGAATGTTGCGGATTTCCTATGGAAACTAGGTCCTAACTATAACTACCTACTGGCGACCGCCAATATGTAATATATATATATATATATATATATATATATATATATATATATATATATATATATATATATATATTTGTGTATCCAGCCCGTCTACACGAGTGCTTGCTGCACAGAAAGGCACACAGACCAAGAATCAGCATAATTATTTAATATATATATATCAATGGAATACATACAGAAATATACAGCATTATGTATGTAAATGATTGCAAAATATATATTAAATAATATGATATATAAAATTATGCAATGTTTATTAAAAATATATTACTCGGAGGAGGAGCCAACGCGCTCCCAAGATGGCCGAGTAGGTGCGCAGCTCCGCTGGACCTGGACCCCCATTTACCATCCTGGACATCATCCTGCTGCGCTGACACTTCCTTTTGTCAGCGGAGGTTCAGCAGTGCCCTCTGAAGTAACTCCGGTCCCGCTGCGAGGTCGGGGACCGGAGCTGTGCGACGCACCAGTTTGGGCCTGCTAGTCCGGCGGAGCCGGGAGCTCAAGTGAGGAGAGTGGCCGGCCGCTAATTGCACAACACCCGAGGCCGGGACCGGAAGTCGCCGGTCGGGCCCGGGTGTCCCTACAATCCTGCCCACGCTGGTGAGCGGACTCGCGGCATGAGGGCCGCGCATCACGGGGCGCCCTCCCACACTGTCTGAGGTACCTGCAGTGCGCACCCACCAAGAGATTGCGGAGACAGGATCCCGGCTGATGGCAAAATAGCGGTGAGGACGGCCCCGGCTGGAGTAGGGGAGTGATCGCCTGGTGTACTGGTGTGTGGGCTTGCGGCGGGGGGCCGAACACTGCAGAGTTGCCCCCCCTTGTTTTGAGCATCGGCGGTGCACCCCTGGGGGCACCTAACCCCCAGGGGTGCACCAGTTGCTGGAGAGATTGCTGAAGAAGACGGCCCCAGCTGGGGCGGCGGAGTGATCCCCTGACGGATTTCCCCCCACCTCCCCCACCACCTCCCCTCCTTGTGATCTATTGTGAGTCTCTCTGTCAGAGTCTCTGCCTGGAGATAGGGGCGAGGGGCCCGTGTGCCTGTTGCGGAATCTTGCTCTACTGCCGAGGCCTGGTGAGGGCTTAGGCTCCGTACTTCATGGGAGCACAAATCTCGTACTGCTAGCCCCACCAGGTGCCCTTGTGAAAGTCGCAGTGTTGGAGCCACGGACTGCTGCGGGGGGCGACGGGGCCCTCAAGGGGTTGTCAGCTCAATCCATTAATCTCGGAGACAAGTGTGACCGGGGGTGCACCTCCTGAGGGAGCTCTGGTACTACGGACTGATAGCTACCGTTGAAGGAAGCTGCAAAGAGTCCCAGTTGGCGGCCCTGAACTGCCCATTGACCTACACCGACCTCCACTGAGTGGTCTGGTGGCCCTCCTGTCATACATCTCCACCCCGTTTGTTGAGGCCGTTGCCCAGCGGGCAACTACTTGGGGTCTACTGGGTTTGAACCTACCACGTCCCGACTTGCCGGCCACCGGTGGTTTCTGATTTTCGACTGGTCATTGGTCCTGGTGTTGTTTGCAGGTGGGCTCCGGTGTCGAGACTTGGCCTGCAGTGTGAGAGGCATCTTCACCCAGTGTTGCTCGGTATTGCCTAGTGTGCTGTTGTTGTGCCCGTCGCAACGGTGGGCCCAAGTGGAGTTTCATAGATGGCGACCAAACTTGGGAGTGAGAAGCAGCAATCCAGGTCCACTAAGGGGTCTCGCTATGTCCAGGTCAACAAACTTGACCGCTACACATTGCCTAAAGGGTCGCAGCCCGACCTGAGGAGAACACAGGAAACTGTTAGGGAGTCTGCTGGTCCTCCGTCGGAGCCCACGTTGTTGGACGTGATGGCAGCCATCGATGGTGTCAAAACATCCCTAGGACAAAAGATGGAGTCGCTCGACCACAAGCAGTGAAAAAGTAAAGTCACTGGACATTGAAACCGCTAGCCTGACTGACTGAAGTTTTTATTAAGCACTCGAATGCCGCGGCGTCTTGGCGCTGTAGATTAGAAGGCGATGTGAGGCAGATCAGGGTAGGGAAAACAGCCATGTTTTCAGGGATTTTCTGAACCTCAGTTTGGAGGCTTGTGAGCGAAGTTCAGCAGGCAGTGAGTTCCAAAGTTTGGAAGCCTGATTAGAAAAGGATTTTCCACCCCAACGCACTCTCCGGATTCTAGGCACACAGACCAGGTCTTGATTGGCGGATCTTAGAATTCGGTTGGGCACATATCGCGGGAGGAGTTTGGCCTGGTCATCCGATCCTTTTCCGTGAACGGCTTTGTGGGCCAGGCAGAGGGCCTTAAACTGAACTCTGCGCTTAATTGGCAGCCAGTGTAGCTCTCGAATGGCACTGGAGGTGGGGTGACGCCTTGGCAGGTTCAAAAGAACCCTGGCGGCCGCGTTCTGGATAGCCTGCAGCCTGATCATTTGCTTCTCTCCCGTACCAAGATAGAGAGAGTTGCAATAATCAACCCGAGACATTACCAGGGCGGCAATAACAGTCTTTTTTAAGGTAGGTGGGATGTAGGGCAAGATCTTTCTAAGTACCTTCATTGTATGAAAACAGGCAGAGGTGACTCGATTAACCTGCGCCGTGCAGGAGAGGTTTTTGTCCAATAGAAATCCAAGGTTTCTGACCTTCTCGGCTGGAGTTGGACAACAGCTGGCTTCCGGGGGCCACCATAGCTGACTCCATATCGAGGGCTTCTGACCGAATTCTATGACTTCAGTTTTCTCAGTATTTAATTTGAGAAAGATTTGGCTCATCCAGTTTTTCACATTGAGAAGGCAATTCTTGAAACGCCCTGCAGTTGCTTCAATAGAATCGGAGAAAGACACTATGATTTGCGTGTCGTCTGCATAAGACACTAATCTCAGGCCATGAGATCCGCCAAGGGGGTGACATATAGATTGAACAAGGTTGGTGATAACCCCGACCCTTGTGGGACTCCTCCAGGAAGAGTGAATTCCTCTGATTTAAGTCCATCCCAGTAAACCTGTTGAATTCTGCCTGTCAGGAATGATGCTAAGAGGGCCAGAGCGGCATCAGAGATGCCCAGATTTTCCAGTCGGCTCAGTAGTAAGTATGGGCGAATTTTGAGAATCTGGCGGTCGCGAATTTGCGTATTTGCGAACTCGCAATCCGCAAAATCCGCGAATTCTCCCGAATTTGTGGATTTTTTTGTTTTTTTTGTGTTTGCAAGGGTTTCTGCCAGTTCGCGAGGGTTTTGTACCAGTTCGCAATTGCAAACTTACTTGTCGGCACGCAACGGTCGCGACTATGTTGTTTCTACGTCTGGTTCATCATCACAGGTTCACAGCACCCTCTGTTTCAACACTGCCACCCTATGTTTCTCACATGCCACCCTCTGGTACATCAATGCCACCCTCTGGTTCATCATCATCACTGTAGATTATGGGGGGGGAAGCAAGCACACCTGCCCTGCTTCAACTGACATTAATTAATTTGGGGTTGATTTATTAATGTGTCACTGTTTTAAAATTCCAGTCTGGCACCTGCTTCCTTAGCTGTAATTTGCTTTCTGTTGCAGTGCCATTTTTTTCCAGGACCTTTGTGGCCTACTTGTAGCTATTCTATGAGCCTGCTGGGAGGGTCAGAGCAGGGTCATACAATTGTTGCAACTTGCAACTGAACTCTGGAGGGCCCCAGTCAGGAAGCACTAAAGGGGGTGGTTACTAGTGATGAGTTTGAACTTTTGCACCTGCTGAGTGCTTTCAGTTTTGCAAAACTCGTTTTTCTGCAATTTTGCGGGATTCGCAGGGCGCGAACGTGTGCGAGATCGAATTTGGAAGCCGCGAATTCGTGCGAATATGCGATTTGTTTTTTTGCGGCGTGTTAGTTCGCAAGGTTTTGTGCGTTTTAGCGAGCCGCTTGTAGCGCAACGGCACGAAGTTACCCTCACGGTCGTTCACGGGCGCGGCCATCTTGTTTGCATGATGTTTTTCCGTTTCCGGGCGCGATGTGTAATTTCGCAAAGTGTGCGGCTCGCTAGTACAATTTCGCGTATGTTCGCGAGGAAAATCTCGCGCAAACTTACCCACGCGGTCGTGAACAGGCGCGGCCATCTTGTTTCTCATTCATTGCTATGGTTCTGGGCATAATTTTTCTATCCTCTCTGAATCTCTGCCATCCTTTGCTTGTTTGAAGTTTTTTTAAATCTATTTTACTTATTATCTATCCCTCTATTTTTCTAGCTATATATTTTTGTGTTTTCTGCTACTTTTGGTTAATTTTAAACTACTTTTTTAAACTCTTTTCTTTTCTTCTTCCCTATTCTATTTTCTTTATTATTTAGCTTCCTTTCCGCCCAGACCATGGTAAAGGGAGCCGGGAAGCATCCCGTGCGGGCGTTTGAGGGGGGAGCAGCTCGCACCCTGGGAGATCTTCAGCCCGGAGGAGGTGGCTGCACTAATTTTTTATGTTCAGCGCCGCCTCCCCAGGACCATCATGGCAGGCGGCAAGATCGCTCGCGGGTACGGGATCCAGGAGCGCTGGAAGCAGTGGGAGAAGGTGTGCCGGGCCATGTATCAACACTCTCGGGTCCGGCGCACCTACAACCAGGCCACCCACCGTTGGACGGATCTCCTGGACCGGGAACGCGATCTGCTCGACCTGCTCAGACTTGAGATCCCCGGGCTTGGTGAGTAGTAGTAGCTCTTTCTTTACTACTCTGTTTTCTCCTGCTCTGTGTGTTATTATATTGCAAATTTTTGTTTTTTACCAAGAGCATTAATGCTGCTGATTACATTGTAGGTAAATTATATTTCAAAATGTTCTGTGCATTTCAGGTGCACTGCTCTCCTTCTCAGTAGCGTTGCTACTATGCTTATTTGTTTTCGATTTTGTGTTCATTTAATTGGCCTTTGAAATTATGTATGAGTGTAGTTTAAAGAACTGCGTAATGCTAGACACTAAGCGTCAGATTTTTAATTACCGGCGCATCCCTGCAAAGTAGCAGGGATGCGCCAGTAATTGTGCGCCACGCCACCACCACCCATGGTGCGCCGTATTTACAATGCGGCGCACCATGGGCCCAAAACGTCACCAAAGCGTTACGCATCTGTGCCGTAAAGGCGGCGCATTGCTGGAGTTGCGTCGCAACGATGGTGCAGCTCCAGCAATGCTCTGGGGTGCCCTATCTCCCCAATGCTGCGACCACGCACGCAACCTAGGCTTCATCCTGGACTCCTCCTTCTCCATGACCTGACAAGTCAACGCCGTCTCCTCGTCGTGCTTCAACATCCTGCGCACGCTACGTAAGATCTTCCGGTGGATCCCCACCGAGACCAGGAAGACGGTCACCCAGGCCCTCGTCACCAGCCGACTGGACTACGGCAACTCCCTCTATGCCGGAACCACCGCCAAACTCCAGAAAAGACTGCAGCGAATCCAGAACGCCTCAGCAAGACTCGTCCTGGACATCCCCCGACACAGCCACATCTCCGGACACCTGCACTAGCTCCCGGTCAACAAGAGAATCACGTTCCGACTCCTCACCCACGCACACAAAGCCCTACACAATCAAGGCCCAAGATACCTCAACAACCGCCTCAACTTCTACACTCCCACATGCCAGCTTCGATCAACCAACCACGCCCTCGCCGCCGTCCCCCGCATCCGAAGAGGCACCACAGGAGGAAGGTCCTTCTCCTACCTGGCCGTCAAGACGTGGAACTCCCTCCCGACCCACCTCCGCCTGACCCAAGACCACCTCGCCTTCAGGAAGCAGCTCAAGACCTGGCTGTTCGAGCAGTAGCGGACCACCCCTCCCCAAGCGCCTTGAGACCCTCCGGGTGAGTAGCACGCTATATAAATGCTTTGATTGATTGATTGGTTGTTAATATACGCCGCACCATGGCGCCTCTTTTGTTCTGCCGCTGCGTCACAAAAGTCATGCAACAATGGAGCAAAAGAGCCGCAAGGGGCTTCTAAATCAGCCCCTACAGACTCAAGTCCAGTCCTTCCTTTGTACACATGGCAATAAGAAGAAATAGTGGTGGTGGATTGATAGTTTGAGTATTTTAATGACTGGTTAATGTAGTAGGAAACTTTTTAGTGTTGTCTCTGATCTGCAATCACAATGGACTTTGTCTGTCACTTCGCATGCAAATCAAGCAATACTAATAACGTAGTAGACCACATGAGATCGGTCAATATATCCCGTGGAATAGTTGTCTATTTGCTATTTCGCCAAAATATTTTGTTATTGTTCTTTTGAAATGTTTGATTTGGTTGATAAATATCATCCATGTTTTCTGGTCTTTCTTTCTTTCATGTTGTACATCAGCTCCCCCCAGGGGCAAGAGGACACAGGAGGAGGAGGCTGCTGTTCAACAGGATGCAGGCCAGGATCGGGCAGGCGAGGGCTCCTTTGCTGGCCCCAGTAAGTTTTAATTTTAATATAGAGTACCTATTTTTTCCCAGCGTTCCTCATTCGATTTTTTCTAAATCGGCTTTGATCTTCTTGTAGACTGTATCTAAATTCTTATCCTGCCTCCCTGTGGTATTACTAGATTATTCTTATTAGTCTGTCTGTGTAGCTAACTAAGATTGCACATTTGGCAATTCCATTGGATTCCCATTCTAGTCAGCAATAGCTCTATGCACTGAGTGCAGTCCTCTGGGATTGTCCATAATGTCTTTTCAAGTCTTCTAAATGTTTATGCTTTGACAATTGCCAACAATAAAAAGGTGAAGGACCACCAAGAAAGAATAGGATACTACTTTACTTTTGGTTTGGATAGGAGGACAATCCATTCTACTACTGTTGCAGGGACAAATCTGCACAAACAGAACTATGGACACTAAATAATGCATTGCTTAGCTTATCAATTATAATAGGCCCTGTTAGACTTTCCACATACCTCAGTGATAACAGACTTTGTAGTTGAACCCCCAATCTCCTTACTGACAAGATAATGTGGCAGAGTCATTTAGCTCCCAAACTCACCGATGATTGATCCCCAATGATGATTATCCAACGCAAGACAAGAGTACGGAGTCAGAGTCAAGAAGTGTCAGAGGCACGGACTCATGCTTGCAAAAATTGCAAAACCTTTAGCTCAGCCACTCTAGTCTGGAGGACCAAAAACCACATTTATTAAAATCAAGTTTGTCATAAAACTAAACGTTTAACTGAAAATAGAAAAGTGCTTAGTGCTGACGATTAATTGAACACATTTCTTGTGGTCGAGCCGAGCTCTCACCTGGTTTGAACTTGATCTTGCTCATGTTCTTAGAAGTCAAGCTTCTGTCTGTTAGGAGAAAAAGTGGTGCGTGTTAAAAATAAAAAGCAAGCATTCATCAGTTGTGCCAAAAAGTGCAGCAAGACAACAGCCTTCCCTGGAAAAAGGGACATTTTTACTTTGGAGTAGGCAGTCACAAATTATTACATTGTTTTCTGTTTTTTTCACATTTCTTTATTCCTAGACCAAATATTATATAGTAGTGAGCGAGTGGTGTATTCTAACATTCTTAAATGTACTTTGCAGGTGGAACATCTGGTGGCGGGGCCAGCGCGGAGGTGGTGGTGCTGGATGAGGAGAACACTTCTGGGGAGGAGGCGGTTCAAGTGCCGGATGACACCAATGTGCCTGTGAGGGTTCACACGGTGGTGGCGGACAGAGGTAAGCTATATATTCCTTACTTATTGAGATTGAAGACTGCAGAGTGTGCTTTCTGCACAGGTGTATTATAAATCAACCAGGTAGTAGCCTCCTCTAAATGTACTTCGACTTAGCTGTGAAGTTTTTGGCGAGAAGAATCCCAATCAGATCTGAGATGAACTTGATGGATGGGATAAACGAAAAGCAAAAGAAGGGTGTAAGTAAGTGTGGAAGGACGAGAAATTTAATGATGACTGGCAAAGAAGAATGATATGTGTTTGCTTGGTCCTCGAGGTGGCTGGGAAGGAAAGAATATGGTATGGTGCATGGCTGGGTGAATGATGAATCAAGGTTGGGTGGAAGGAGAACAGCCTGGGTGGGTGAAACAGAAACTGTATGTGTGCATATACTTTGAATGGATGGATGCCTGGATCATGGTACTAGCTGAATCTCTTAGATAGCATATGAGTATCTAGAGAGAGTAGACGGTCACTGGATGAACTAAGTGTTACTTTGAAGAGCATGTAACACCGCACCCGCACGTCCGTTCCAGTGTAGGAAAGGCAAGGAAAATAAGTTGTAATTTTGGCCAAATACTACCATGAATAGTAGCAGTAGTTTGTATTGCAACTGAAAGCACAGCATATATCCGGTTATTACGGTGGACACTCCCTACCTCTCTTAATAAGTTTAGTTTAGTAGTAGTACATCATTGATGTGTGGATGTATCACTGTTCACTCAATAAAAAGTAAAGCACGTAAAGTCATCCCATATGTAATCAAATACATCCCATGTGAAGTGATAGATAATCAGATTATTTAGCTTCTTCATTTTCCTTTTCTAGTACTCATTTGCACTGCAGGGTGAAAGTTAAATTAATTAAGCTGTAGCCCTTTTAACAGAGTATTCTCAGTGCCACCCGTAATAGAAAAGTAAGAGCTTCACCACCTGCATGTACTGGACCGGTACAGTAACGCAAGTCTGTCTCACTCTTCATGGTGCGCGTCTGTTTTTCTCGGGTGCAAGTTCACTGCGCTGGCATTATGCCGGCTTGCATAAGATAACGTACCAATTTTCCTAAACAAGAGAGAAGAAGAAGAATAAGACTGGTGTACTGTCATAGTCGACTGTAATGGAAGTCCATAGTGCTCGTAGAATTTGTTCCTTAAACTCCCACTAATGTTAGAGCAAGGATGAAGAAGTGGGAGGTTAGATAGATACTGGCCTCAATAGTTATGTACTGTGCTTTCAAGTTGCTAGTTGTACTGTGACACAACTTTCTGCTCAATCATTTTGTGTTAATCTTAAGGAGCATTGGTTACAGACTATGTCTTTCTTTCTTTATATAGTTGCTCCTTCCAAATCAACAAAACCAACAAGGAAGTAGCGGGCTCGAATGGCCCGGCAACGGAGGCTGGATGCCACTGTCGCCGAATATCGGCGGCTGGTGGCCCTGGAGGAGGAGGACATGCAGTGTACTGGTACAAAATCCACTGGGACAGCTGCATCCTCCTCCGTGCCCCCACGGGCTGCCAGCCAGCGCAGTGCTCCAGCGGTACGGAGCCGGGCTACCAAAGCCAACCGCCACCGCCGAGCAGCAAAGACAGCAGCTGCCCCCCACAGGAGTTGCAAGGCACGCCAGCACCGCTTATGCCTCAGAGTGTCCTACGTGGAGCAGGAGGTCCTAACATATAAGACCTTGGTGGAGGGCCTCCGCTCCGACCATGCCACCCTCCGCAAGGAGTATGATGCCCTGAAGTGAACAGCATCCTGCCGTAGTGTCCCTTGCCCCTTTTTTAGAGACTTTTGGGGGTGGGAATTGGGAGTTGGGTTGTTTTTGGGACTTTTGCAGGACAATCGTTGGGGTTAGGGAGGGTCTTGCGGGAGATTATTTTGTTAGGGCTACACAAATATACTTTTTGAAACTTTATCTGAGCATACCTGTTTTTTACTGCTTTTGAGTCTGGTGGGTGGGGGTTTAACAGTAAGTTTGTTTTCCTGAAACTTAAGTCTGTGTCATTTTCTTCCTTTAAGTGTAAATGGCTAAATGTTTTCAACACTAAGTGCCTCTCACAGAGTAAGTGAATTCAAGAGTCCTAGGACTAGTAGTACTACCGTCAATCTCTCGTCTCTCCTAATACTCCATTATACTACCTCCCACCAAACGCTTATCTTACCTGTAATTTGTGTTTGAAAGTAGGGCTAGGCCCAGGGCTGGCTCCACAGGAAATGGCGATTAAGGTTGGCAATCCTGGGCGGATGAAATGTCCTCATTGCGGTGGTACTAGTGGTGGTACACAGTGGGAGTTGCATGCCTATGGAAAAAAAGAAAATGAAACCTGGTTTGTCCTTACTGGAGCATTACAACGGTACGATAGAGAATATAGCAGGTGACAGTACACTAGAACAGTGCCACAATGTAGCCTAACAAATGGTAAAGTATTGAAAGTATAACTAGTACTTGCGTTGAATTTCTTTGACATTGGCTACTACTACAAGAAATAGTACTGAAGCTGAGTAAGTCTAGAATATATCCTCGGATTCCTTCACCAGCCTGTTGCTATGACCTTATCCTCCCCAGCAAGTGTGTGGAATTATTGCTGTCATTTAGTCACACATCAATCAAAACCACACAGCCCGGGGGAAGAGGGTTAGGGTTTGGAAAATGGATGGGAATGGGGTTTCTTTTTGGGTAGGTTTTGTTGAGAGAAGAAAAAAAAAGCACAGCATGGACAAACAATAATTGAAGATAAAGAAATCTTTGGGTACAAAGCTAACCATAAATCTTTTAAGTGACATAAAGGAAGTGCATGCATTGTTACTGAAAAGTAAGTAGTACTTTCGACAACAGTGAATGACAGAATGCGACAGTACAGGGCTGCAGCGTTTTCACTTGCCTATCTCTGCACTCAGAGAAATACTTCTTACATTAAATTAGGTTTAAAAAATAGCCAAAGTAAAACCTATAGAATGGCTGTAGGGATCAATTTAGAAGCAGAGAGAGATCCAAGAAATGCAGTCACACTCATAGAAGAAAACAATGGATACTGTATCTGTATGTTGTTGTAGTTGTCCTGTTGAATTTGGTAAGTTGCACGCATCAAACCATTCCTCTTATTAGCGGCACTCCTCCATTCCAGCTGATGCTTCGTCCATCAATGTTGGTGACCAGAAGACACCCTGTCCACTGCCTGCCTGGCGGATGCTGAATTGCGGCTCGCTTATGTGAAGCCTGACTTCATCCTTTTTTTCCCATTGCACAGACTGAAACCCGGCCTGTAATTATTGATGGAAAAACAGGAAGTAATATTAGAACACCACTGATAAATAAATATAAGGTATGTACGCTGTGTAGTGCAAAAAGTCACACTTTGAGTTTCCTAATAGACAGTACAATATTTTTGAAAGTGCGTACTCTGTCTGAGTCTCCTTTTGAAGGATAAGTATGGGCAAATTAATTTAGCGGATCTTTCCCCTCAAGCTAGGTGTACTGTAAACTGTGTTTTAGAACAAAATTAGACCTTCCCAGCAGTGCTCCCACCCAGACCCTTACTAAAGCCAGTCTCAAAAATGTAGAAGACCCCCAATCAGATCTCAAAAAATGAGGCCTAGTAGAAAACTGGTGACAAAACGTACTTTGAAAGTAAAAGTAGGCCCAAATACCCCCTTACCCACAGTGGATTGTATTCAAACCACTTGCAAGCAAGCAAAAGTATCCATACCCAGCATCGCTCCAAGACTCGCAAACCCCCCACAAACAGCCCCCCACCCAAACACATGCAATACAAATACTGCTAACCCAACAAGCCCTAAGTTAAGAATAGTGGCAACCGCTTTCTTTAACTATGCCAAATCCCCCCTTTCCCACCATGGATTTTCTTCAAATCACTTGCAACCAAAATAACACATTCCCACGAGTGCTCTAAGACCCCAGAACTCAGTTGCAAAAATCTAGAACACCCCGAAACACATGCAATCCTGCTGCTAGGGCTAACCCTAACGAACCCTAAGTTACAAAAAGTGCCAAAAGGCTTTTCCTTATGGATTTTGTCCAAACCACTTCTATCCGGTATTAGACCTTCCCAGCAATGCCCCAAGACCCGCCAACCCACCCGCAAAAAAGCACAACACCCCCAAACAGCCAAAAAGGAAAATATCATACTTACAATATTTATCGGCCTTCGGTCCAAACGCGTTGTGCAGCTAGGTCATAACTCCTGTTTTCCACCACGGAGTTCCTGAAAAGCAAATGCAATCAAAATTAGACTGTCCCAGCAGTGCTCCCAGACCCGAAAACTCACCCACAAACACCCGGAACACCCCCAAAGAGTACCACAAAGGCAAGAAAGTCAGCAAAAACGCAAAAAAAATTTCGCCTCCTATTTGGTCCAAACCACTTTTATCCGGTATTAGAGCTTCCCAGCAATGGCCCCAGAGCCGTCAACCCAGGCGAAAACTAGTAGAAGACCCCCAAACAGCCAAAAAGCTAAAGTACAAAAATGGGGACTTAGTCATTTTCATGGCAATTTCCAAAATCACTCCGCGCGCGCTCTGCAGCTAGGCCCTAACTCCCCTCTGCCACCATGGATTTGCTTCAAACCTCTTGCAATCAAAAGTATCAATAGCCAGCAGTGCTCCCAGACCCCCAAACCCACCCACAAACACCAGGAAGCCCCCCAAAAAGGCCCCCGATAACGCTACATTGAGAAAAATGTCAGAAACAGCAAAAACCTTTCCCTCATGGATCTTGTCCAAACTACTTCTATCCGGTATTAGACCTTCCCAGCAATGCCTCAAGACCTGTCAACCCACCTGCAAAAAAGCACAACACCCCCAAACAGCCAAAAAGGAAATATCATACTTACAATATTTATCGGCCTTTGGTCCAAACGCGCTGTGCAGCTAGGTCATAACTCCCGTTTTCCACCCCGGATTTCCTGAAAAGCAAATGCAATCAAAATTAGACTGTCCCAGCAGTGCTCCCAGACCCCAAAACTCGCCCACAAACACCCAGAACCCCCCCAAAGACCACCTCAAAGGCAAGCAAGTCAGCAAAAATGCAAAAAACAATTCGCCTCCGATTTGGTCCAAACCACTTTTATCCGGTATTAGAACTTCCCAGCAATGGCCCCAGAGCCGTCAACCCAGGTGAAAACTAGTAGAAGACCCCGCAACAGCCAAAAAGCAAAAGTACAAAAATGGAGACAGTCATTTTCATGGCAATTTCCAAAATCACTCCGCGCGCGCTCTGCAGCTAGGCCCCAACTCCCCTCTGCCACCATGGATTTGCTTCAAACCTCTTGCAATCAAAAGTATCCATACCCAGCAGTGCTCCCAGACCCCGAAACCCACCCACAAACACCAGGAAGCCCCCCAAACAGGCCCCCAAAAACGCTACATTGAGCAAAATGTCAGAAATAGCAAAAAAAAAATCCGCATGGATTTTGTCCAAATCACTTCTATCCGGTATTAGACCTTGCCAGCAATGCCCCAAGACCCGCCAACCCACCCGCAAAAAAGCACGACACCCGCAAACAGCCAAAAAGTCCAAACGCGCTGTGCAGCTAGGTCATAACTCCCGTTTTCCACCACGGATTTCCTGAAAAGCAAATGCAATCAAAATTAGACTGTCCCAGCAGTGCTCCCAGACCCCAAAACCCGCCCACAAACACCTGGAACCCCCCCAAAGAGCACCTCAAAGGCAAGCAAGACAGCAAAAACGCAAAATAATTTTTGCCTCCGATTTGGTCCAAAACACTTTTATCCGGTATTAGAACTTCCCAGCAATGGCCCCAGAGCCGTCAACCCAGGTGAAAACTAGTAGAAGACCCCCTAACAGCCAAAAAGCAAAAGTACAAAAATGAAGACTTAGTCATTTTCATGGCAATTTCCAAAATCACTCCGCGCGCGCTCTGCAGCTAGGCCCCAACTCCCCTCTGCCACCATGGATTTGCTTCAAACCTCTTGCAATCAAAAGTATCTATACCCAGCAGTGCTCCCAGACCCCGAAACCCACCCACAAACACCAGGAAGCCCCCCAAACAGGCCCCCAAAAACGCTACATTGAGCAAAATGTCAGAAATAGCAAAAAAAACTCTGCATGGATTTTGTCCAAATCACTTCTATCCGGTATTAGACCTTGCCAGCAATGCCCCAAGACCCGCCAACCCACCCGCAAAAAAGCACGACACCCCCAAACAGCCAAAAAGTCCAAACGCGCTGTGCAGCTAGGTCATAACTCCCGTTTTCCATCCCGGATTTCCTGAAAAGCAAATGCAATCAAAATTAGACTGTCCCAGCAGTGCTCCCAGACCCCAAAACTCGCCCACAAACACCCGGAACCCCCCCCAAAGACCACCTCAAAGGCAAGCAAGTCAGCAAAAACGCAAAAAACAATTCGCCTCCGATTTGGTCCAAACCACTTTTATCCGGTATTAGAACTTCCCAGCAATGGCCCCAGAGCCGTCAACCCAGGCGAAAACTAGTAGAAGACCCCCAAACAGCCAAAAAGCTAAAGTACAAAAATGGGGACTTAGTCATTTTCATGGCAATTTCCAAAATCACTCCGCGCACGCTCTGCAGCTAGGCCCTAACTCCCCTCTGCCACCATGGATTTGCTTCAAACCTCTTGCAATCAAAAGTATCAATAGCCAGCAGTGCTCCCAGACCCCCAAACCCACCCACAAACACCAGGAAGCCCCCCAAAAAGGCCCCCGATAACGCTACATTGAGCAAAATGTCAGAAACAGCAAAAACCTTTCCCTCATGGATCTTGTCCAAACTACTTCTCTCCGGTATTAGACCTTCCCAGCAATGCCTCAAGACCCGTCAACCCACCTGCAAAAAAGCACAACACCCCCAAACAGCCAAAAAGGAAAATATCATACTTACAATATTTATCGGCCTTTGGTCCAAACGCGCTGTGCAGCTAGGTCATAACTCCCGTTTTCCACCCCGGATTTCCTGAAAAGCAAATGCAATCACAATTAGACTGTCCCAGCAGTGCTCCCAGACCCCAAAACTCGCCCACAAACACCCGGAACCCCCCCAAAGACCACCTCAAAGGCAAGCAAGTCAGCAAAAACGCAAAAAACAATTCGCCTCCGATTTGGTCCAAACCACTTTTATCCGGTATTAGAACTTCCCAGCAATGGCCCCAGAGCCGTCAACCCAGGTGAAAACTAGTAGAAGACCCCGTAACAGCCAAAAAGCAAAAGTACAAAAATGGAGACTTAGTCATTTTCATGGCAATTTCCAAAATCACTCCGCGCGCGCTCTGCAGCTAGGCCCCAACTCCCCTCTGCCACAATGGATTTGCTTCAAACCTCTTGCAATCAAAAGTATCCATACCCGGGGAGGAGCCAAGATGGCGACCTGAACGGACGCGCAGCCTTCGGCTCCGCCGGCCCCGGAATCCCGCACCACGATCCTGCTTGCCCGGCTACCCAGTTTTGGTGCTAAAAGGTGCGGGAGACGGAGCTGCTGCTGCCGGTGCTCTGCCGGCCTCTCCACCCGCCCGGGTTCGGATGCTGTGGACGGACGCGCCCTGGCCCGAGACCCAGCTTCTTCCGCAGCGCCCTGCTGCCCTCGCGCCCCCTCCCGCAGCTGCTCTGTGACGGTGGGTGAAACGGCTGGACGGAGCTTCCCTGGGTGATTGCGACCAGCGCACTGCCTGCCAACGGGGACCGCAGCACACTTTCCGGGCTCCATGGTGCCGGTCGGCTTGGGCGCCTCGCCAGCGGGACCTTTGTTCTTGGCCGCCATTTTATTGCTCCTTGCTCCGTGTCCCTCTGGCTGACGACGGCTGACCCAGCCCTGATCTGCGGACCCCCCCAAGCAATTGTCGGCCCTCGGGTGATCCTCTGAGACGGGCGGCCCTTTGCTGACCGGTGGGTGATCGGCAACCGCCTGACCGCGTCCCGCTGCTTCCCCCCCTGCCTCTCCTTGCACTGGGCTGGACAGAATTCATGATGGCGCAGCAGATGGCTGCCTACTGCAACACAGTCTACACAGCCCCCCATCACAGCAGCGAGCTCTCCGGCGTGAAAGGGATCGTAGCGGCACCTCCCCATGAGTCTGCGAACATGGGGTCTTTGCAGCCCACATTCACCCTTGCCGACGTTGTTGCAGTCCTGGGTGAGGTGCAAATGGAGATGTGGGACATCTGTAACGCGCTGGGGGCACGACTCGATGCCTGTTCCCGAGATTCCAGCCTGGAGCAGGGGCATTGTCTTCGACAAGACTCCGGACGGGAGTTACTACAGCCTGAAGCCGCAACATTGTTTCGTGAGATTGCAGTGGAAGATATTGTAGCCATCGCAGGAGCCGGTAATGGTCTGTTGCCTCTTATTGCTACCATCAACGACAAAGTGTATCTCCCTTGCTCCACGCAGGACTGTGTGCAGCAGCGCGAGAGATCGTGGCCTGGGCTATCAGTGTTTTGTTCTCCTGCCTCACCACCGGCATGCTTGCCTTGGATTTGCTTTGTTCTGCTTTGCGACTTGTACGGCTGGACTATGCCAGAGCGGACTGGGACCGCGGTGGGCTCTTTTCCTGGGATCGGACGCCATTCTTCCTTCGATTGTGCACCTCCCCCCTCCCTCGAGCGGCCTTCCTTTGTTCTCCTGCACTACACCGGACTAGCGAGCGGAGGGGGTGAGAGACTGAGCCCCAGGACTGGCCAGGGATAGGGGACTTTCTTTGCTTAATTCCCGGGCGGGTGTGTGGAGTTAGGGTGGACCCCGAACTTGGCTTGCTGTATTGCTGATTACGTATTGATTCACTCCCCACTGTATTGCTTGCTGCAGCTTTATTGATGTTGTTATTGGGGTGGGGATTGATTATTGGACTGGCGGAGCTTGCGCGCATGTTTAATTGACCCTCCTCCCGGATCTTTCTTAGGGACGTTCAGGGACGGGGTTCCTGTTCTTACTCCCTATGTCATTGGAATTAGTTCTTTATTCTTACTTTCACTTTCGCTTTCTCTTCTTCCTCTTTTCTCTTTTCTTCCTATATTTCGGGTTTACGGGGCGACAGACACTCTGCTAGGGGGGGGGTAAGCCATAGCCTCTGCATGTGTGTAGGGTGGGGGGTTTAATTATTAGTTGAGTTTTTTCTTTCTATGGTTCCATTTTTGCTTTCTTTGATTTTCCCTTCTTTCTTAGGCCCGTGTTGGGTATGCTGGGGGATGGGTGGGGGCGCCATTGGAGATGGGTTGCTGGGACAGCTTCCTGTGGTCTTACTATTCTGTGGCCGTCCTCTGGTCGGGACTTGCATGTTGTGAATTGCTCTGCCAGACATGGATGTTTTTTGTCGAGTCCCGCCTACATGGACCTTGCTTTTTCTTTTTCGTTGCTTGAGTGCGGAGCAGTATGACCTGACCTTACTATTTGCGCAAAAAAAGACTTTGAAATTAACCTACATTGCTCCTGTGCCTAGGTATGACGGCGCTTTCCAGTCTACTCTTGTATTGCAACCACTGTCGTGCCGCATTACCATGGCGTCGTATTGTATGCACCAGTGCTAAATGTGTGACCGTGGCCGGCCGGATGGTTGTGGGCCCGTATTTGTACTGTCTTTTAGCACAATAAAGGTTTTCAAAAAAAAAAAAAAAAAAAGTATCCATACCCAGCAGTGCTCCCAGACCCCGAAACCCACCCACAAACACCAGGAAGCCCCCCAAACAGGCCCCCAAAAACGCTACATTGAGCAAAATGTCAGAAATAGCAAAAAAAAATCTGCATGGATTTTGTCCAAATCACTTCTATCCGGTATTAGACCTTGCCAGCAATGCCCCAAGACCCGCCAACCCACCCGCAAAAAAGCACGACACCCCCAAACAGCCAAAAAGTCCAAACGCGCTGTGTAGCTAGGTCATAACTCCCGTTTTCCACCACGGATTTCCTGAAAAGCAAATGCAATCAAAATTAGACTGTCCCAGCAGTGCTCCCAGACCCCAAAACCCGCCCACAAACACCTGGAACCCCCCCAAAGAGCACCTCAAAGGCAAGCAAGTCAGCAAAAACGCAAAATAATTTTTGCCTCCGATTTGGTCCAAAACACTTTTATCCGGTATTAGAACTTCCCAGCAATGGCCCCAGAGCCGTCAACCCAGGTGAAAACTAGTAGAAGACCCCGTAACAGCCAAAAAGCAAAAGTACAAAAATGAAGACTTAGTCATTTTCATGGCAATTTCCAAAATCACTCTGCGCGCGCTCTGCAGCTAGGCCCCAACTCCCCTCTGCCACCATGGATTTGCTTCAAACCTCTTGCAATCAAAAGTATCCATACCCAGCAGTGCTCCCAGACCCCGAAACCCACCCACAAACACCAGGAAGCCCCCCAAACAGGCCCCCAAAAACGCTACATTGAGCAAAATGTCAGAAATAGCAAAAAAAACTCCGCATGGATTTTGTCCAAATCACTTCTATCCGGTATTAGACCTTGCCAGCAATGCCCCAAGACCCACCAACCCACCCGCAAAAAAGCACGACACCCCCAAACAGCCAAAAAGTCCAAACGCGCTGTGCAGCTAGGTCATAACTCCCGTTTTCCATCCCGGATTTCCTGAAAAGCAAATGCAATCAAAATTAGACTGTCCCAGCAGTGCTCCCAGACCCCAAAACCCGCCCACAAACACCCGGAACCCCCCCAAAGACCACCTCAAAGGCAAGCAAGTCAGCAAAAACGCAAAATAATTTTTGCCTCCGATTTGGTCCAAAACACTTTTATCCGGTATTAGAGCTTCCCAGCAATGCCCCAAGACCCGCCAACTCACCCGCAAAGAAGTAGAACACCCCCACAAGTGCAGAGTCTTTCTTCATTGGGCGTAATCCAGCCCTCTGCTTTGAGGGAAATAGGAGTCTGGAGGAGGAGGATAGAGGAGCATGTTCTTGTGAACTTGTGAACCTGAGGAATGGAGACTGCGGCACCTTCAAATCAATAAGCAAACAAGTGAAGACAGTTCTGCTGATGGGCTTGTTTTTGTGATTAGGTGATTAAAGTTTTAATTATATTAACTGTGCAAAACAAAGAAAGACAGACACACAGGAATAAAAGTGAATAAGGACGAAAAAGAAATTTATTGATTCATTGTCTCATTTTCAGGGCTCGGTGTCAGGGAATAAGAATAAGAGTTCGTCCTCATACTCTGCGAATTCAGGCAGGAGTAGGTCAGTGTCACCTAACAGAGAAGAAATTCCCTCATCTACGTTGCTGTCCTCCTCGTCTTCATCCGGCGTGGGTTCTCCTACTTTGTAATCTGGTGGTATGAGGTGCTGATTCATCTTGATCATTGTTAACCTCTACACATTTTTGGGCGAAAGGCGGCTCCGTTTGGAAGTTACAATGCCACCAGCAGCACTGAAAACACGTTCAGAAGACACGCTTGCGAGTGGGCAAGACAAGTAGTTTATAGCCAGGTTGCAGAGCTGTGCCCACAATTCTTTTTTCCCATGCCAATACGCCAATGGGTCATAGACCTCTGTTGCGTCATTCAGATAGTCCTGCACCATCGACTCAAGGTTCTCCAAGGTTCCTTCACTTTGCTTACTTTTTGCTGGGACCTTTTGAGAACCAAACCCAAGCCAAGTTAGCCAATCCTCTTCTTCACCCAATGTTACTGTTGTGTCTGGTGCAGATGATCCGGTTGCCGGTGTCTTTAACGGTTGAGAGGTCACTTGTGCCACAGCCACAGGTGCAGAAGTGGATTACTTTGACTGGGGATGGCCTGCTGATGCTGATTTACTGCCTTTTCCTTCAATTTGCTGCCGTTCTCTTTCAAACCTCCTGGCTGACAAGGCTAGCCAACGTTTGTACTTTAACATCTTCATCATCAAAAGGAAAGAATGCTCTGCCTGTCAGCGCCTTTTTGTAGCGTGGATCCAGAATAGTAGCACAAATGTAATGCTGTTCTGAGTGGATCATTTTAAGACGTTCATCACCAAGTAGGCGCTCTAATAATTTCTCCGCCAAAACAAAAGCGTCTTGCTTTTTTTCATCTTTTTGAAACACAGAAGACACCGCCTTCAGTTGGTGCTCCAGCACGCGCAACAATGGGATAGCTTTTCCAAATTACAGTCCTCCTTGCTGACTGCACGCGTGAAGACCTCAAAAGGACGAAGCATGTCTGTCAGGCTTTTAACTAGGTTCCATTGCGCCGCATCTAGCCTCAGGTCCTTCTGAGCTGTACCCAGTGTTAAGAAATAGTGATCGAGTACCGTATACTGCTCATAAAGACGCTCAAGCATGTAGAAAGTTGAGTTCCAACGTGTTGGCACCTCCTGGATGAGTGCTTTCACTGGCATTCGACGTTCATGTAGCAGGCTCCTCAGATGCTTTTGGGCCTTAAAAGAATGGCTGAAATGGTTGCACATTCTTCGGCAGGTGGCCACTAACTCGCACGCTGGACTGTCTTCACTCAAGAATTTTTTAACAACCAGGTTTATACAGTGCGCCAAACACGCCACTCTGAAATAGTGACCCAGATCCATGGCCTTAACTACATTGGCGCCATTATCCGTGGAAACATAACCAATCTGGCGTTTTTTTGGGGACAGCCAGTGAAAGACCTTTGTGTTAAACTCATTCAAAATGTTTTGTGCTGTATGACGTTTCTCCAAGCCAAACATGGCTAGCAGCGGTCGCGCCGAAGGTGCGCCAAAGGTAAGCTCGTCTACGCCCGTCCGCGCCTGGACCGCGCCCAGCGCCAGACCCCCTGGCCCCCGTCCCTCCCACCCCTCCCGCATTACTTACGATTTCTCCACCCTCCTAGCCCTTAACCCCGGCCGTTCCCCCAACTGCGTCCAAGCCGCTCCTGGACACACCCATGGACCCTTTTCCTGCTACTCTTGCAAGTTCGACGGCACCAAGAACAACTCCCCATCTACGAACACACAACAGATATCCGACCCCAACCACCTACAATGCATCCTGCTCAACACCGCTCGGTCCACAGGCACACCATCGACCTCTGGAATCTACTAGACACCATCTCTCCGGACGTCGCCTTCCTAACAGAAACATGGATGAACGCCACATCAGCCCCAGACATCACCACTGCCATCCCGGAAGACTATAAGATCATTCGCAAGGACCGTACCGGCCACACAGGAGGAGGCATCGCTATCGTCCATAAGAAATCCATCCGCATCTCGACCAGCTCTGACGTCAATCTCGCCAACACTGAACACCTTCACTTCCAGATCCACATCGACCCCAAGACCACACTCAGAGGCACCCTCCTTTACAGGCCACCAGGACCCCGCGCACAATTTAGTGAAGACATCACGGACTTCATCACTCCACACGCGCTCCCCTCCGAGGATTACATCCTTTTGGGAGACCTCAACTTTCACCTTGAAAAGTAAAACGACCGCAACACCACCACCCTCTTGGACAACCTCACCAACCTCTGACTTAAACAACTTGTCACTACCCCCACCCACATCGCAGGTCACACACTCGACCCTATCTTCACCTCCAGCAAACATGTCTCCTTCAGCCACACCACAGCTCTCCTTTGGACTGACCACAGCTGCGTTCACTTTACCTACAACAAGCCCACATCCAACAACCGCCCCCAACCCACTCTGCAAAGAAACTGGAACAAAATCACCATCAACCAGATCTCCTCATCGCTTCTTCAGAAACCCCCATCCCACTCCTCAAACCCCGACCAAGCAGCCACCAACCTCACCCAATGGTTATCCAACAGCGCCGACATCCTAGCACCACTGAAAAAACGACAAATCAAACTAGGCAGCAAGAAGGCCTCCTGGTTCAACGATGATCTTAAGAAATCCAAGAAACTCTGCCGCTCCCTTGAGAAGGCCTGGAAAAAAGACCCAACCACCAGCACCAAGGACGCCTTTAAAAACGCCACCCGCATACACCACCAACTGATCCGAAATGCCAAGAAAGCCGCTTCCAAGGACCGACTAGATAACAACGCCCACAACAGCAAGGAATTATTCAACATCGTCAAGGAATTTACAAACCCCTCAGCCAACTCCAACGACATCACCCCCTCTCAAGCCCTCTGCGACTCCCTAGCCTCATTCTTCCACAACAAAATTGCAGATATCCACAACAGCTTTGACAACCGACCCGAAGACCAACCCACCCAACCCCCTGCAGGACCCCCACCCCCCTTGAACATCCTCAATGACTGGAAGCCAATCTCCACTGAGGACACCATCCGTCTGATGAACTCTATCCACTCAGGATCCCCCACAGACCCATGCCCTCACCACATCTTTAACAAAGCAGACTCCATTATAGCACTGCACCTTCGAGACGTCATCAACTGCTCCCTCAACTCCGCATCCTTCCCGGAAAGCTGGAAACATGCCGAACTCAGCGCCCTCCTGAAGAAACCCACAGCTGACCCCACCGAACTCAAGAACTACCGCCCTATCTCACTCCTTCCATTCCCGGCCAAAGTCATCGAAAAAGCGGTCAACAACCAGCTCGCCGCATTCCTCGAAACCAACAAATCCCTCGACCCCTCACAATCCGGCTTCCAAGCCAAGCACAGCACTGAAACCGCCCTCATCGCAGCAACAGACGACATTCGAACTCTACTGGACAATGGAGACACAGTCGCCCTCATCCTCCTCGACCTCTCCGCAGCCTTCGACACGGTCTGTCATAGCACCCTTTTACAACGCCTCAGAAACGTCGGAATCCAAGGAAAAGCACTGGAATGGATCACCTCGTTCTTCACCGGAAGAACCCAGAGAGTCCGCCTTCCACCATTCAAGTCAGAGGCCACTGAAGTCATCTGCGGCGTACCACAAGGATCTTCACTCAGCCCCACCCTCTTCAACATATACATGAGCCCCCTCGCGGTCATCGCACGCCAACACAACCTCAACATCATCTCCTACGCTGACGACACTCAACTGATCCTCTCACTCACCAAAGACCCGAACACTGCCAAAACCAACCTGCATGAAGGAATGAAAGAAGTAGCCGAATGGATGAAGCACAGCCGTCTGAAACTGAACTCAAACAAAACAGAAGTCCTCATACTAGGCACCTCCCCCTCCGCCTGGGATGACTCTTGGTGGCCAGAGGCCCTTGGAAAAGCACCCATCCCGACGGACCACGCACGGAACCTGGGCGTCATCCTGGATTCCTCACTCTCGATGAACAGGCAAGTCAACGCCGTTTCTTCATCTTGCTTCAACATTCTTCGCATGCTCAAAAAACATTCTGCTGGATCCCCACTGAAACTAGAAAAACGGTCACCCACGCTCTGGTCACAAGCCGACTAGACTACGGAAACACCCTTTACGCCGGTACCACCACAAAACTCCAGAAAAAACTCCAACGCATCCAGAACGCTTCAGCCAGGCTCGTATTAGACATCCCGCGTAAAGAACACATCTCTGGTCACCTGAAAAACCTCCACTGGCTCCCGTCAATAAGAGGATTACTTTCCGGCTTCTAACCCACACACACAAAGCACTCTACGAAATCGGACCCGAATGCCTCAACATACGACTGTCCTTCTACACCCCCTCCCGCCAGCTACGATCCTCCAACCAAGCCCTTGCCACTGTACCTCGCATCAACAAAACCACCATGGGAGGTAGATCCTTCTCCTACCTGGCAGCTAAAACCTGAAACTCACTTCCCACTCACCTTCGCCTTACTCAGAACCACCTAGCATTCAGAAAGCAACTTAAAACGTGGATATTTGACCAGTAATTACCCACCCGTCTTCAAGCGCCTTGAGACCCTCTGGGTATGTAGTGCGCTATATAAATTTATTGACTTGACTTGACTTGACTTTAAAAACTTGGTCCGGGTCAACACCTGCGTTTAGCTTTGCTTTAACCCCTGAAAAAGAGACCCAGTGTGCAGTGATGCACATATAATCAGCACCTGCGCCACTGGTCCACATGTCTGTTGTCAGATGTATAGTGTGAACAGCACTCTTCTGCAAAGCTGCCCCAATCATCTACAGCACATCTTCATGTAGTGCTGGAACCGCAACTCTGGCAAAATAGAACTGGCTAGGAACCTTCCATTTAGGGCAGAGCGCTGCCACTAATTCTAGAAAACCAACCCCTTCTACAAAAGAAAAAGGGAGAAGGTCCAGAGCTAGCATTTTAGCCAGCTTAGTGTTATACAGACGCGTGAGTGGGTGGTTGCGTTCATATGGCGCGTCTGAAAACAACATGGTTCTAATGTTGGCCTGGACCATTTTACGGGATGATGATGATGATGACTTCTTCGACCCAGTTATGCTCGCTGATGAACTTTTTCGCATTGGTGTCTCACTCTCTCCCACACTCTTAGTGTGGCTCACAGGGGGTATTCTGACAGGGGTACTGGGTGTAAGTGAAGTGTTTGACACTTCTTCCTCCTCGTCATCATCAGATGAAACATCAACGTTTTCTTGACTTCCAATTCGGGCTTCCTTGATCTCCTTTAGGTGCGCATGCCATTGGACAGTGTGCTGTCTCTCAAGATGACCTCTCTGGCCTCCGGTACCATAGTTGGTACCAAACTTACCACGACTAACTGCATGCTTACAAATGCTACAATTGGCGAAGTTTTCCTTTTTTGGGCAAACACTAAAGAAGTCCCAAACTGCGGACCTGAAATGTCTGTGGGGGCCGGAGGAGGCGGCGATACTGGTGGTGGTGGGCATGCTGCTAATGCCAGATGAAGTGGAGGATGTGGATTGCCGAACTTTACTACGTTGTGCACTTTCACCACCACTAATTGAGGTCGAGGTGGATGGAGGTCCCTTCTGGCGAGGAAGAAATATGGAAGCGGTACGTGTTGGTGTACTAGTTAAAGAAAGCTGTAACATTTCAAGATGACATTTTGGTGGCAGGAAAAGACCTTATGCAACATGATGAGTTAATGGAGCAGGTTCTAAAGAAACTCCTAAAGGCTGGTATTGTTGCAAATCTAAAAATTGAATTTGCTAAGGAAAGTATAGAGTATCTTGGACATGTCATATGAGAAAAAGGAATATCACCAAGACCTTGTTTAGTTGATGCCATCACCAATGCAATGTGTCCCACAACCAGAGAACATGTCTCATCATTTTTAGGAGTTTGTGAATTCTATGAAAAATTTGTTGAACATTTTTCAGCAAAAACTGACAATTTGAGGGAGTTGCTTAAAAAAAGTTTTTACATGGTCTGCTGTGTGTCAAGAGGAAGTTGACAATCTCAAGAAAGAGATTAGCTCTCCAGGGGTTCTAGCACCTTTTGAGCCTTTGAAACAATGTATCATCACAGTCGGTGCAAGCAACGATGGTTTGGGTGCGACTTTGTCTCAGTTAAACAAACATGGAAAGGAAGTCACCTTAGGTTTCGCTTAAAGGTCACTGAGAGACAATGAAAAAATATATTATGTAATTGAGAAAGAACTTTTAGCGTGTTGTTGGACGGTGGAGAGATTTAAGTGTTCCATTTGGGGAAGGAGGTTTGTGTTGCAAACTGATCACAAACCTTTGGTGAACATTTTATCTGGTACTGTTATCAGAGACCATTCCCAGAGAATCTCTAGATTGAGTGCCAAGTTATTACAATATGACCTTAAAATTGAGTACATCCCGGGTTGGAAGAATGTAAGGGCAGACTATTTATCACGTTTTCCCATTCTGTTGATATAAATTCCGACGATTGTGATGAGGATTTTGATGAGTGTTTGATAGCAGCTGTGGATGTGTGTCAAGGACAAGCTATCAGTGAAGAACAATTGAAGTTGGGTATGGAAGATGATGGAGATCTTGTTATAGTTAAAAGATTTGTGATTCATGGTTGGCAGAGGGAACATACTTTGTCTGTGAACTTGCAGGTATATGCAAAAATTGCAGATGAACTACATGTTCAGAAGAATGGGATTTTGTTGAGAGGTGACAGATTTGTTCCCGCTTTCAGTTTGAGGCAAAGAATTATTGAAAATGGACAAGAGGGTCATTTGGGGAAAACAATAACCAAAAGGAAAATTAGAGAAGATTACTGGTGGCCAACCATGGACACTGACATAATTAACAAAATTTAAAGGTGTGTCATTTGTGCCAACAGTGACAAGAGTTTTCAACTCACCACTCTTCCTTTACAACCCTGTAGTTTACCTGAAGAGCTATGGTTTAAAATTGTGATTGATTTTATTGGTCCGTTTAACATGTTACCATGCAAATACAAGTTTGCTTTAGTCATTGTTGACTACTTTAGCAAGTGGTGGGAAGTAGATTTCATGGAGGAACCCAACATTTGTTTTGTTTTAAAGTCTCTTAAAAAAATCTTCCTTAGGGAGGGATTACCTAAAGAAATGGTTTCGAAGAATGGTGTTCAGTTTATTTCCAGTGAGATGAGAGATTTTCTGGAGAAGAATGCTATGGTACACAAACGTATTGCTCTTTATCATCCACAAGCAAATGGTTTGGTGGAAAAAATTAACCGAACACCGGTAGAGTGCATTCAATGGTCTATTCAGAATGCTGTTCCTGTCCAAGAAGCTGTTGAGAGCATGTTATGGTCTCACCGTACTACTCCCAATGCAATAACTGGTAAGAGTCCTTTTGAACTTATGAGGTGACGTTCTTCAATGTGAAAATTGTGTCCTGCATGGTTACGGTCTTATTGGTCTAAGTTGGACAAAAGTAATCCTGTTGATGAGACTTTATGCTCTAAAGTAGAATTGTACCAGAGCAAGATTAAAGAGTACTATGATGACAGGCATAGAGTTGGAGTAAATCACACAAACATTGAGATGGGGGAGTGGGTTCAGATCAAGATTCCTACATATGTTGTAAAAGGTCATTCTAAATTCAAAGATCCTGTACAGGTTGATGCAGTGTCTAAAAGTGCTGATAGGGTCAAAGGACATGAATGGTGGAATATAAAAAGAGTACGTAAATTCATTGCTATTAGTGAGGAGGAGAGTGTGCATGGGACAAACAAACAACTCGAGGGTTTTGTCATGTCTGATGCAAGGATGCAAAGTAATATTGAGGAGGACACTTTTCCTGTAGCTTTGCGCAGAAGCAAGAGGGTTGTTTCCAAGCCCATCAGATTTCGTGATGTTTAGAGTGTTCTTAGTTTATGCTTCCCCTTTGGAGAATTTTAGATGATATATATTTTCTTTCCATTTAAATTGTTCTTTTCAAAGAATTTGTAAATTGGGCTTGTTGGTCTTCTTAAAATGTTTATAAAAGGAGGGAAATGTGTTGTGATGTTGTGTATTCCACATTCCAGGCTATCTTGTATTGGAATGTGGAATGCGTGTACATCATGCTCTTTGGGTTCTCTGGGAGACCATTACTTTCGGGAAGCGGATGAGGGTTGACAAATAAATTACTCTCTCCTGCTAAACCTACTGTTGTTGCATCATTATTGACTTCTACAGGCCCCTAAAGTCAAGTTCAGACAGCCTTTCTGTTTCGGAAAGGCCGGCACAGAAAGGATGCCGAAACCCAACTTCGTAATCCCAAGGGTGGAAAAGCCGCCTTTGGAATTACTGCCCGATCATAGCTCAATGGTATTATACACCAGGTTACTTGTCCAGCATATATCTCTCCACATCTTCCCTCTGCCATTAGTGCATACTAGTAGTGGGATATACTTTCCACCTCCGGTGTTCCTGCAACCTCATTACCACATATTGAAAAGCGATCCTGGATAAAGATCACCATAGGGAATCAATTCCCTGCCTCTTACCTCACAGTAATGCTTGGTGTGCAACACCTTGCCTGGAAGAGATGACCCACGCTGACTGAAAGCTTATTAGCCACATACTAAATGCTGCACAGCTGATATTAATATGGTTGAAAAAGATAACTTCCCTCCCAATTGCTTAATGTTTCACCGCCCATGTGATGTGATTGGGATGCAACAACGTTCCCACAACTTTCCTCGCATAGAAGTTACATTTAATTAGGTTTGGCACTCTCTGATCCGCTAGATCACCTGCTTGGAGATCACCTGCATCAACCCAGTGAAGCTCGGAGCATTTCAGCTTTTTATCAACTTTTCATCCATGCTTAGCTTTAATGGCAAGCCCATGTCCCCGTCCACCATAAGCGTCACCACTAGGTGCACTATTGCATGACTTTGCTCATATTTATTTATTTATTTACAGAGTTTTATATAGCGCAAACCTGACCCGAATCGGGTATCAGAGCGCTTTACATAGCACCAGATGCATTACATGAGGACGCATTCATGTTTGTTAGGCACAGGGAGATTAAGTGATTTGCCCAGAATCACAGGATGTTCAGTGTCATTGCCGAGACTCGAACCCAGTTCCCCAGATACAAGGTCGACTACCCTAGACGTTAGGCGAACTCTTCTTGCAATACTGTGAAACTGTATGTTGACTACATTGACCTGCGAACCAAAGCTGCTCCCCCTTCCCATGCTCAAAGGGAACCAGAGACACTGGTAGATGTTTCAAGCGGCAGCCAGCGATTAGGACGTGGTGGAATGTGTTTGTTAGGACCTGCTCTGTAGATAACAGCTAACACTTGACAATTTTGATGTTGGCTTCTGTGTCTCACAGAGCCTCTACCCATTAATGGTGACCCACTACCTATATCTGGAAGCATTTGAAGGCATGTGGGCTGCTGGTGCTATTTCTCTATCATGCAAGGTAACTAGGGTCACCTATGCCTGTCCCCCAAAGGTAACTGGCACTACCTCGTTGCCGAGCACTACACTCGACAACCCAGTGTTGTAAATTAGCAGCAATGGGTTAGCGTTAGCAGAAGCCATCTTGCATTTAGAAGTTGTCTTATACGCTTTTTAGAAGCCATTTTAGTTTCTGGAGGCCATCTTGTCTACCATGTGCTGCCATGTGCTCACTATGTGATTTGTCCTACCTTCCTTTTAGCTGCGCCTGAAGTCTGCCTAGTAACAGGATATATTTAGCCTCCTCCACTTTCACGCATGCTCAGAAATGCCTGGTAGAGTCTGCATCTGTTACTGATTAGTTTTACATAGGAATGTGTTCACTACGTTCTGAAACTGTTAGCTCCTCCCACTTAGTTGAACAAAGAGGATTTGTATGTCCATTTTTGGTATTCTTTGCGTGCTCACAGGAGCCAAGACTGCCCCTTTTCATTTATGCTTACTGTGTAAGTCTGAAATGTATATAAGGCGCCAGCCTTTCTGAATTCCTCAGACTGCCTCATTCAATTGCCATGGCTTTTGGGCGACGCAGCCTCACCTCATATGAGTGTAATAAACTGTCCTTTGATATTTCAGAGTTCTGTGTCAGTCTCTCACTGTTTTTAAAGGACTCCAAGAGAATCAGGTTTTTGAATACCACAAATGGCGAGCCAGCCAGGAGTCATCAGAGAGGTGAATATCTGAAGGAGTGATCACCTTGTCAGGAGACAGAAAACTACTGAGCAGCATGGGACTGGTTTCTGCAAAGAAGGTATGCTGTGCACGGCGCGCTTCTGGTGATTCCTTGTGTCTGCAGCTCGGTGTGTTTCTGTCCTTCCTGATTTTTTTTGATCCTCCCCAGGATGTCACCCCTGACTGAGAACACTTTTGGCGTGAGTATTAAAATGTAACATAAAAAGATACACTGTTAGATCATTTAGAACTTGGCAGTTAGAATTTGGACAGTTTATGTTTGGTCAAAGTAATTTTGCGGCGCCTGTTCTAGGTTTTGGATGCCTTTGTATGGTAAGGTAGTCTTAGGAACGCTTACTGTGGCATATTTGTATTTGAGATAGACTTGTCTACTTTGGATTGTGTTTGACCTTTGAAGAAAATGATATGAATATGATTTGATATGATTTGATTTGATATGTATGTGTTGCAACTCATATAGGCAGGTCATGCGAGGATATTTCCTCAAACCTATGATAGTAGTGTGTATTTTGCACTATTTTTGGCATGCCTATTGTCTTTGGTTAAGCTCACATGTTAAAAATGTGTTGCTTCTGTAAAAGGTACCATAATGTGATGTAAAGTAAATGAGCCGGCTTCCCTTAGAAGGGATACCTAAATAGGTTTAGGTGCGAAAACATATTTCTTCCTTGGAGATTTTGTATCCCCAGGGAATTAAAATATGGACATAATACATATAAGGATCCTTTGTTCTGTGCACTTTTATGAATGGGGAATGCAGAGCGATCTTTGGTGCTCTGCCAGTCAAAACTTGTGAATTGAAACACCATTGCCAAACGTTCCTTGTAAATATGATGTACAACTAGCATTTACAATTGGTTTGTTTTACGTTCTGTTTGTGAGTTGTCTTGTGTTTCAGTCTTATGTGGTGATCTGTGGGTTCAATGTGTGTTTAAATGTGGGTTTTTTCTTCCTGTTAGTGTAACTTCTGTTTGTGAATAGCGTTGGCGCGAATTTATGAAACACATGCCTTAAGCGCTGTATTGTGTGTCCTGCATGTTTGAAAATGTTCCTGTTTCTGTGTGAAATGAGCTCAATGCGTGATTGTGGATTTCTTGATGTTTTCAGTCTGTTAAGAAAAATGTTGGATTAATTGATATTAGGTGGAAATTAAATAAGAATGCAGTAATTTGCCATGTTACCAACTAAAATCGCTATATGTTGCTTTTTAATTTATAGACTAAGCAAAGGCACGCATGTGCAAAATGTTAAAATGCTTAAATTAGATAAAGTTAAAAATTTACATTCACTAGGAATATGAAAGGCCTCAAAATTAAATTGTGTGTTCTGTAGGACAACGAATTTGTAGCCTTTTTTACTTACATGCATTTTCATACATGTAAAATGCTAAAACTTCAGCTAAAGTGAATTTTTGCTAAGTTTAAATGCATCTTGTGGCACACGTTTTTCTGGGAATGTCTGCGTTAGTAAGACTGAAAGTTTTGGGTTTCAGCTTTGTGCAGGCCCTTCCTGCCTTGAGAACGGCAGCTGTTGTTTTTTGAAAGGCCATAAATGACATTGGAATGTTTATTCAGCCAGAGCCTAGCCGTTAGTTCATCACGGTCTGCATTTGGCATTTTAGAATAAGTGTTTTAGAGGGTTACAAAAGTAAGGTTCATTATTTTGTATCACAGGAAGACATTTCAATTGTGGGTTTCCTCTTTTTTTAAACACAGTAAAAAGAAATAGGGGTATAATTCTGGCGCGAAAATCTGTCTTGTTTTCAGCCAGGCTTTTGCGCATAGGCTCATACATGACTGCATCTAAAACTGATAGGCAAAAGATGCAGTTTGGGTTTTAAATGTGGATTTAGCAATTCAGATTGGGTTTAGAAAAAAAAAAATATATTAATCATGGCAAAATTATTTGAAAAAAAATATGTGTTTTTTAAAATCGTTTTTAGATATTTATAAAGCTTAATACTCATACTATGACCTCCTAAAATTGAAATTTGATTAAAGTAATGTGTGACTGTATAATTAGGACATTTGTATGTTAGGGTTTTACTTGGCGCAGGCGTGAAGGCTCATTTTTGTAAGCCATTACATGCGAGATGCTTCATGTTTGCTCTTTGTAATTTGTAAAGCACATTCTGGGGTTGATTAATTAGTAATGCAACTGTAGGATTTTCATTTCCAAGTGCCCCGAAGTCAAAAGTCGAAATTAAGTAAAAATGGACTTTTAACTGCATTCTTGTCATTTATAATAGCTCAGCAGTGTTTCTGGCTTTCAGAAAATGCATATTTGTGTATATTACAAACTTGTGGGTTGTTATTAGTCAAGGTTGTTCTTCATAGCTCAGTGAGCCACTGTGCCCAGTGCAGAGGTTTATGTTTAATATCAGAATTGAAGGGTCTACATTTGGCAGGGCTCATTTTGTCTTTTATCTTTGTAGGGTTGATAAATGAGTACCATTGCACAGGGTGGTAGCAAACATTTAAAATAATGCTGGTATACTATGTTATTCTGTTCTGTAAATTGTCCACAGTAAATGTTTTATAATATAGGACTAAATGAATTTTATTCCTAAAAAAAGTCATTTATATAACATGTGTTTTTCAACAGGGTTGATTTTTGTAGCTTAGAATGAGTGGGGAAGGGTTTCTGGCTTGGTCAGTTTGAGTGAGGGAATAGGAAGAAGGGTCTGAAAGGAGCGCACGGTTCGCCTGGCAGAGTTTGACCTTAAGGTCAGTGAGAAGGGGGTTTCTGAGTAAGTGAAAAAAGATGGAGCAATGACTGCTTGGTGCAAGCTTCTCTGCCTCACAGAAATTCAAGCTTGCACATTAGATGCTTTGCGCGAGGCTTTTACGTCCACATCTGCAGCTCATTATATTAGGGCTTTGTTTTTGAGAAGTGCATTCTTGACCAGCCTTGAAGAAAGGGAAAAAGCAGGGCCTCAGGGGCTTTGGGGAGGGGGGCCATGAGGGGCTCACAGGCTCCCAGGGCCTTGAGGGCCAAGGGTCTAATAGGGCCGCAAGGAAAGGCTGGTGCACGGGACGCAGTGCGTCTGTGAAAGAGCTTTGTTTTTGGACAGTCAATAATAAAGTGGGTTAGCATGTTTTAAAAGAAGGATGGTTGGTTCACAGTTGAGATTTAATACGTTATGTGCTGTGTTAGCAATATGTTGAAAAGAGATGGGTTTTTATTATGACATTTTTGACAAGAAATGTTTGTGTGTTCTTTCATGATTTTACATTTTTCCCCTTATGAATGGTTCTTGCTGTTCCTATGGGTCACAAGCGACACTGTAAGTTTTTGCCAGTTTTGATCCCCAGCGACTGATGATCACCTGGCAAAAGTGGGGTGTGAGTAAATGAAAGCGTAATTTTGGTTTTTACATTGATCCTGACAAATTAAGCAGGCCTATATTTTGGGTTTTGAATTGCATGAATGCATGTGTTACTGCTTGATTACATGTATTGTGCTTTGTCTATGCTTTTGTGTTTACTATACTGCATGTATATTTGATGGCTTGATGATGTTTTGTTTCATGTAGCTGCTTTTTGATATTATTACAAGTTTGCCTGTGTTATGAAGAGACATGTATGACGGTATGTGTCGCTCTACACCACGTGGTTAATATTTTCGTTGATACTAAATTTCACAGACATAATGTCACATGAAATACATCGCTTCACCAGTGAATGTTAAAATTTGATCATAATAGTATTGAAGTAAAATAAAAGAGATATACAGGACGCCACAATATGGAAAGGGGCGACCACTCGGTCCCCCCGAACGTATGGTTGGGTGCTCCGATCCCCCCCGGGAAACCATTTTGGGCGGGAGGCGTGTCTTGGCTGGTATGCCCGAAGTGGCGTAGCCGGGGCGCGCCTTTTCCCGCCCAAGAGGGGTTGTCCTAGACACCTACACCGTTGGCCACGCCCCGTAGGCGGTTGGAGGAGGGTCAACGCCCTCCCGAAGAAGAATAAAAGGAGCAACAATCCAAGGAAGCATCCTCTTGTTCCTGTGCTTGGAAGCTGCACCTCCTCGTTGCACGTGAGCCCGAGACGGAACAAGGAGCCAATTTTGAGAACTTTTTAATTTTGTGCTTCTCTTTTCAGTGACCCCGAACCTTTGGATCCAGGACCTCGTAGAGCAGTAAGTGTCGGATATACAAGAGCGATGCCTGGCAAAAGGGTCGGAAAGAAGGTCGGGACCGAACAGATGCTTCACATGCTGATGAAAGACATGGCGAACATGAAAAAGCAGATGGCGGCAATGAATGGTACGGGCAGACCGAAGAAAGTCATAGGACCAGCATTGCCGGGAGTAGTCCCTGCCGGGAGAGGTAAAAGGGCCAGGAATAGGGCGACAGGAGGGGAGGCTCCGGTTCCCGAGTCACCTTCAGCGAGCCCGGTCAGTCCAGTCGAGGCCCCAGTTCCGATCCCGAACGCGGGACAGCCGATCCCTGTGGTAGTTACACCCGTTAACGAGGGGGATATGCCTCCCGAGTTGGCCGCCCAGTTAGCGGCATGGTTAGGCAAAAACACCGAAGGTGCCGTGGCGCCAGGAGACACGGCCGAGGAGGCCAGGTTACTAATGAAGCAGTTGCGGCAATCGAGAGATGCTGCGAAGGCACCTTGTCCTCTTGTTTCCCCTCAGGTTCCCTCGGAACAACCGGCGTCGAGCGTTCGAACAGCAGCAACAACAGATAGAGCTACTGGTTCGGGTAAGCAGCCGTTGCCAATGGCGGGGGAGGGATCGTTACCCTCAAGGAGGGAAAAGGTGGTCCAACATATCCCAATGGATGTGAAAGAAAGGATTTGGGCGGATAAATATGTGAACATGTTTTCGCTGTTGACTGATCACTATGAGATAGAGCACGTTAAAAATCAGAAGGAGTTGTTGCATCCGAGTGTATGGCGTGCAAAAATGGCGGGTTTCAGAGTAGATGAAACGATCGCTAATTGGGCCAGGGCGTTTGGAATGTTCACTGCAATCATGGGGGAACGTAGGCCCGAAGTATTGTCGGAATTAGCTTGTTACCAGACACGGATAATGGAATTTTATGAATCGTATGAAGGCAATCAATGGATGGGTTATGATAACAAATTTCGTAAGGCCAAGGAGCACGACTCATCCCTGACGTGGGATTGTTTCGACTCCATTTCCTGGCAGAAGCAGGTTATGCCGAATACGACGAAGTCGTCTTCTTTTGGCGGGAATGGGGGGGAGCCCTCCCGCCAGCATTTGGCGGCGCCCTTTCGGGCGGGCGCCAACGGTGATCAGCACACGAAGAATAATGGGAACTCTGGTAGAAAAGGGGTCTGTTGGAGCTTTAACAGAGGCAAGTGTACTAGGCCACAAGGGACATGCAAGTTCAGGCATGAGTGTGCAGGGTGCGGACAGTCTTCGCACCCCGAGAATTCGTGCAGAACCAAAAATGGTGATACAGGAGGTAGAGGAGGAGCCAAACAGGTCTAATATCGACCGAGGGGCACCGTTACCTACTCCCGTTGACATCATGGCAATGATCCCTTGGCTGAACGAATACCCTGATCATATCTCCGCCGGGGTGTTGCGAGACGGTTTCTCATATGGTTTCCACATCCCGGCGGGGGATTTTCGGGGGGGAAGCACAGTGTAAGAACCAACTGTCGGTTGCACAAAATACGGCGGTGGTACAGGCAAAGATTGCAAAGGAGGTGGCCCGAGGTCGGGTTGCGGGACCATACGGGAACCCGCCAGTTGTTAACTTTGTTTGTTCACCGTTGGGAGTAGTCCCCAAGAAGGACCCAGGTGAGTTTAGATTAATCCATAATTTGTCCGCTCCTAAGGGTATTTCGGTGAACGATGCGATTGACCCGGGAGTTTGTTCGGTGCGGTATGCATCCTTTGATGAGGCCGTCGCCATGTTGAATCGCCTGGGGCCCGGAGCGCTGATGGCTAAATCAGATATCGAGTCAGCGTTCTGGTTGCTCCCGGTACACCCACAGGATCAGCGTCTCTTAGGTTTTATGTTTCAAGGGCGCTACTACATGGATAAATGTATGCCGATGGGTTGCTCCATCTCTTGTGCGTATTTTGAGAAGTTCAGTACTTTTTTGCAATGGGTGTTCACCAAAGCCACGGGCTTTACGCAGGTTATGCATTACCTTGATGATTTTCTGTTTCTGGGGGCAGCCGAGGACACGGAATGTGCACAGGCTTTGAGGGAATTCTGCAATCTCATGAAACAATTTGGCGTGCCACTGGCACCGGGCAAGACAGTGGGGCCATCTACTTCACTCGAGTTTCTGGGAATTGAGCTCGATTCTGTAGAGGGATGCTTCCGTTTGCCCAAAGAAAAGGTAATGAAATTTAAGGCCTCACTTGAAATGTGCCTCGGCGAGAAAAAAGTAACTCTCCATCAGTTGCAACAAGCTGTGGGTCAGCTTAACTTTGCCCTTAGAGTGATACCGATGGCTCGCCCCTTTTCCCGCTCTATCGCACAAGCCATGGTTGGCCTCAAGGAGGGGCACCACCGCACAAGACTGTTAGCAGAGGTTCGCCAAGATATGCGCATATGGCTGGCATTTCTGGCGGATTTCAACGGTCGCGTCGTGTGGAACAAACCGCCAGCTTCCTCCGAGGAGCTGGGGTTGTGGACCGACTCGGCAGGGAGTGTGGGTTTTGGCGCCATCTTTTGTAATCAATGGTCGGCACAAACATGGCCGGCGTGGTGGCACGATAGTGGGCTCACAGGTAACATTGGGTTTCTTGAGCTGTTCCCCATTCTGGTGGCCTTGAAAACATGGCCAGAGGGGTTTCGTGATCGCTCTGTGGTGTTCTGGTCCGATAATATGACCGTTGTTGAATGTATCAATAATCAGGCAGCACGCTGCAAATGGATTTTGAGATTGCTCAAAGAAATTGTCCTGCTATGTATGAGACTAAACGTCCACTTTAGGGCAAGACACGTGCCTGGGGTACTGAACCAGGCGGCTGATGCACTCTCTCGTTCCCACATGCAGGCCTTCCGGGGTTTTCTGCCCTCAGCGGACTTGGTGGCGGCACCATTTCCCGAAGCTCTCTGGTCTCTCGGTGCCCCGGATTACAAAACCTCGTGGGAGAGAGTCTAGCACCCAGGACAAGGAAGGCATATGAAGGAGCGTTCCGTTCCTATTGGTCATTTTTGGGGTCAGCTAGGGGGGAGCATTGGGGGCAGGAGGAGTATGTCCTGAAATTTTTGGTATCATTACATCAGGCAGGCCGATCACTGGCAACAGCCAATAGGCACAGGGCCGCCATTGCCTTCATGGCGCAGGCTCATGGCATTCAGGACCCCACATCGTCCTTTCTCGTAAAGAAGGCACTGCGTGGGTGGCAGCGCCTTGAGGGTCGTAGGGTGGATGAGAGGCACCCGATAGGGCTGGCAAGGTTGTCCCTGTTAATGTCCGTACTCCCTGCGACTTGTTCATCTCAATCGGAGACAGTGCTGTTCCGGGCCGCTTTTGCATTAGCATTCCATGGGGCTATGCGGGTAAGCGAGCTGGTAGCGAGGAATAAGCAGGATACGGGGGGAGGTCTGTGTCGAGAGCACATTCAAATTAAGGGTGAGACGATGGTAATCTCAATAGCCAGGTCCAAGACCGATCAGGGAGCGGTCGGGGACAGTGTGGTAGTCCAGCGGATCCCGGGGTCTCCCATGTGCCCGGTAAAATGCGTGGAGGAGTATTTAGCGCAGAGGGCGGTATCATGGGGGGGAGCTTGCTGAGGCACACCGACGCCACCCCACTGACGAGGTTTCAGTTTCAGCGGGTGTTAACAATGACAATCGCGGCAGCGGGCTTGAACCCGAGCGATTTTGGGACCCATTCCTTCCGGATAGAGGCTGCTACAGAGGCTACAGCCGGGGGTCTGAGTGTTGAAAAGGTGAAACAGTTGGGGCGTTGGTCCTCGAATTGTTATAAAAGGTATGTGCGGTTGCACATGTTGTGAAGCTAATGTCATGCACTAACGCTTCTTGTTTTCTGTTTGGTTTTCAGTTTCGCAAGCAGGCTTTGCGGGGCGGACTGTGCAATTGACCCGACACCTGGGGACCAGCGGTCAAAGATCACCGGCTGAGGAAAGAGTGGTGTGGGTCGTTGGCCACTCATACGTGAGGCGCGCCGCGGACGTATTCAAAGCAGGTGACATGATTCACATGGCTGGGGAATACGGGTACAGGGTGACCTTCCACGGAAGGGGCGGGCTCTGTATTGACCAGTTTCAAAGTTTTATGGAGGGACTGTTAGGGCGGACGAGGTCACCGCCATCTGTAATCATAGTGCATCTTGGGGGCAATGATTTGGTGACCATTGGTCGACGAGTACTTCTCGAGTTAATTTTATCCACAGTGAGTTGGTTGGCGAGAAGGGTTCCGGGGTGCACGATTGCATGGTCACACATGATTCCTCGGAGGGTGTGGCGGGGGGCCCTCTCTGTGTCAGCTTTGAATCAGTCGGTGAAGAAGGTTAATAACAAAATGGGTAGGTTGTTTCGTACAGGATAATTGCATTGTATTCCACATGGATGTATCCGGGGGGACCATATGTATATGGAGGATGGGGTCCATTTGTCCCGGGAGGGAAATGTCTTACTCATAGGAGACTTCGTAGCTTGGTTAAAGAGTTTGTGTAGCCATGACCTTTAGTAGGAATTTTGTGGTGGGTCCGGATAGCCGGTCAACTATCCGGCCTGTGGCGGTAAGGTCATGATCGGTGAGCAGTAATTGGAAGATCCCTAGAGGTGGGGTGCCACCCATTATGGATGGGAGCGCCCGGGGGGAGGCGGCCATTGGCCCCTCACACGGGGAGGCGGTACCCTCTAAGGATGGGGCCGCCGAAAGGGAAGGCGGTCATAGGCCCCTCCCTGGGGAGGAGGGGCTACGGGCCCCTCCTGGGAATTTCCCGGGGCCAGGACATCCGCGACGGCGGATGTGGTAAGCAGTGTGGGGTGGGAGGGAGGTCTACGCTACCTTCTAGACACCTCACACGAGTCCTCGGACGACCACCAAGATGGCGTCGAGAAAAACGGGGCCCCCGCTAAGACAAGGGAAATTGGAAGTTGGCACAGAGGTACAGTCCTCTGTGCGCCCGCCCCTCACAAGTAAGGGGGGGAGTTCTGGTATTAGGGATCTGACACCGGTTACGACCTTGCCGTTGGCCCGTAATGTTAGGATGTACAATTTGAATTTTGAGAAATGCATTTACAGGATGTTTTAGAATCGGCTAGGAGAATCTTTGTATTAGAGATATGTTAAGGTTAGCCAATAAACATCGTAATGTGTAAATGAAATTGTACATGATATGAAACTGTTATTTTAATGTTTTAATTTTGTTTCATATTTTAATAAATATGGCCGGGAGGGTAACTCCCTCCCGCCTTCCAAAAGCTCAAGAACCGTTTCCGTCTTCCCATTCTTGGGGATTGTGTTGGGAGGGGGTGACGGGTATCCCGGCCATATGGAAAGGGGCGACCACTCGGTCCCCCCGAACGTATGGTTGGGTGCTCCGATCCCCCCCGGGAAACCATTTTGGGCGGGAGGCGTGTCTTGGCTGGTATGCCCGAAGTGGCGTAGCCGGGGCATGCCTTTTCCCGCCCAAGAGGGGTTGTCCTAGACACCTACACCGTTGGCCACGCCCCGTAGGCGGTTAGAGGAGGGTCCACGCCCTCCCGAAGAAGAATAAAAGGAGCAACAATCCAAGGAAGCATCCTCTTGTTCCTGTGCTTGGAAGCTGCACCTCCTCGTTGCACGTGAGCCCGAGACGGAACAAGGAGCCAATTTTGACCCACCCACCAGCCCCTGATGACAGCGATTTGTATTGCAATAAAGTTGATTAACGAGTATATTATCTCTTTTTCAGGTTGTTTCTAATAAAGTTGTGATGGTTCGATGTGACAATAAAATGGTTGCTCTTTTGTAGGCGAAGTATCACAGCTGAGTTGAAAGAGGTGTTATTGCATAGATAGAAGTTTATACTTTGAAATGCCCAGTATAACTGTTTATTCCGTCCTCATTAGGTTAAAAAATGTCATATTTATTTTTTGGTCGGGCGGTAAGGTCATGATCGGTGAGCAGTAATTGGAAGATCCCTAGAGGTGGGGCGCCACCCATTATGGATGGGAGCGCCCGGGGGGAGGCGGCCATTGGCCCCTCACACGGGGAGGCGGTACCCTCTAAGGATGGGGCCGCCGAAAGGGAAGGCGGTCATAGGCCCCTCCCTGGGGAGGAGGGGCTACGGGCCCCTCCTGGGAATTTCCCGGGCTAGGACATCCGCGACGGCGGATGTGGTAAGCAGTGTGGGGTGGGAGGGGGTCTACGCTACCTTCTAGACACCTCACACGAGTCCTCGGACGACCACCAAGATGGCGTCGAGAAAAACGGGGCCCCCGCTAAGACAAGGGAAATTGGAAGTTGGCACAGAGGTACAGTCCTCTGTGCGCCCGCCCCTCACAAGTAAGGGGGGGAGTTCTGGTATTAGGGATCTGACACCGGTTACGACCTTGCCGTTGGCCCGTAATGTTAGGATGTACAATTTGAATTTTGAGAAATGCATTTACAGGATGTTTTAGAATCGGCTAGGAGAACCTTTGTATTAGAGATATGTTGAGGTTAGCCAATAAACATCGTAATGTGCAAATGAAATTGTACATGATATGAAACTGTTATTTTAATGTTTTAATTTTGTTTCATATTTTAATAAATACGGCCGGGAGGGTAACTCCCTCCAGCCTTCCAAAAGCTCAAGAACCGTTTCCGTCTTCCCATTCTTGGGGATTGCGTTGGGAGGGGGTGACGGGTATCCCGGCCATACTGCCCTTCTCCCTTAAGGAACAGGCAGGCCTAGATTTATATACATATCCTTGATTGGACCTAAGGATGAAATTATAGATTTGTGGCTCTTGTTGCAGGTGATCTACACTTTTCATTTTTTTTCCCTTGAAGAAGGAGCTGACCATTAGTTGAGATTACCGTATATGGTGTAGTGTTTCTCCCCAGATGTTGCATTGTGCCCAGACTGCAGAGATGTAATAGGAACATCCACATTATGCATAATTCCCTTTTGTATGACCTGACCAGACTGTTTCTTTCTCTTAAGACTTTTCTTTAGGCCTATATTTTTGATGCTTTCCAGTATCTCAATGGGAGACACTGTATGTTCATTCTTGAATGTGAAAAAATGTAATGCCCATTCTAATTAGGTTCTCAGTTCTTTTTTCTGCTGTTTTAATATTTGATAGACCACATGTGTTTTAATAATGGAAACATTAGGAGTTTCTACTCGTGTTTTTTCTCTGTTTTCACATTTTTGATAAATTAGCCTTTTTCTGAATGTCCCTGATCATCTGTTTTATGTGATTTCGCTTTTGAAGTGTTCTAGATGAGGGATTTAGGAACATTTAGATTTTCTTATTGAGGAAAATGTTTAGCCCATTAGATGATGCCCCTATATGTAAGGACTTCCATTCAGATAGAATGTTTATGTAATTATCTACCTTTAGATGATAGAAGACATGCTCTCAAATGGAAACTCAATTGAAGAGGCTAGAGTCATTGTTTTTGCCTTCTATGAGAATGATAGTGTATTTTAGATTATGATAGTCTCTTGGCGTATGACCACTCTCTTGAAGATTGCAGGCCAACTGATTGCAATCCCCTTGTTAAATATTGAATTGTTTTTTGTGCTAAATTGAAGGAAATTAACAACTGTGTCACATTTCCTACATCACTACGCTCTGCAAAGGGAGAGTGGACACCCTGCAGAACGAATGACCCAGATGAATTCTAATTCCTATCCTTGACAGTCATAGATGCAAGCAGGAAGTTTTGGTCTATAGTCCCAGCACCTAGTAAGGAATCTGAACGCCATCAATGGTATTTCCAAGTTCTTCGTTTGCCCTATTGGCCAGCGTTCCACGGCAGAAGAAAAGGAGTCTCTTTGGTTTTGCAACAGAACGAAAAGTTTCAGAAAAGGGCAAAAAGCTACCTGTTATGTACTGGCAACCTCTGACAGTGTGTAGCCCCTCGAGCCCTTTTGCCCAAGTTTTGCCCAAGCCTTGTCCTGAGCCTTGTTCTGAGTTGGCCACACCGTTCCCTTTTCCCCTTTTGCCTAATGGAAGTGCAGTGCAATGGAGAATTCGAGATTGGCAAGAGGCACTACATTCTGGTGCCCATGAAAGAGCAGCTTGAGCGTCCTCTGACACTGAACAAGGAGTGTTGGAATCTGAAAGTGCTGCTGATTTTGCTAAAGTTGTTTCTCAATAGTGTTTGGATCTGCACGAGATGCTTTGTGCCCTTGATCACGAAGAGTACATCATTTGTAGTGTCTGCCGTAGTGTCTGCCGCAGATGAGAGACACTGTTGCACTGCCTTGAGACATTGAGACTTTCGACTGAACTATGAGTGTTTGCCAAAAGGGGCACTCCAACGGATGCTGAGACACATTTCTATGGAAGGCCTGAAATGAAGAGGCCCATGCAGCGATGGAAGAGGAGATTCGATGAACAATAAAAGTCTGCCAGAGAGACTTGGAATTGGACTTAGGGCATAAGTTGTGCTTATAGAAGCGATTCCTGAACAAATCAATTACTGGGTGTTGTGGAATTAATTTTTATTATCTTGCTTGCAGTATTTTAGAGTAGTATTCTTTTTAGTACAGGTAGAATAGAAGTTCATTCTCTGTGGAAGAGTATCCTTATCCAACTTGAGAGCATTGAAGGATTGCATTGCCACTGTTTCATATGAGTATATAGTGTTTTCTGAAAGATTTTAGGTTTTGCTATTGCTTAGGGTTGTGAAAATGCTAATTTTCTCTGTAATAGTGGTCATTACTTTCCCCTACTGCTTGTATGTATGCTTATGACCTAATGTCCCGTTCTTTAGTATTTTTAGTCATACCCTTGCTGAAATGTTTAGAATGGAAATGCTTATCTAGCAATGAATTAGGAACCTGATGACATTATGTGCAAATTAATGAGCACCTGTTTTCCATGTTCCTACTGGATCATACGAATGTCTTCAGCAAACGCTAAAACGGCCGTCTGTTGTAAATTAGCAGCAATGGGTTAGCGTTAGCAGAAGCCATCTTGCATTTAGAAGTTGTCTTATCCGCTTTTTAGAAGCCATTTTAGTTTCTGGAGGCCATCTTGTCTACCATGTGCTGCCATGTGCTCACTATGTGATTTGTCCTACCTTCCTTTTAGCTGCGCCTGAAGTCTGCCTAGTAACAGGATATATTTAGCCTCCTCCACTTTCACGCATGCTCAGAAATGCCTGGTAGAGTCTGCATCTGTTACTGATTAGTTTTACATAGGAATGTGTTCACTACGTTCTGAAACTGTTAGCTCCTCCCACTTAGTTGAACAAAGAGGATTTGTATGTCCATTTTTGGTATTCTTTGCGTGCTCACAGGAGCCAAGACTGCCCCTTTTCATTTATGCTTACTGTGTAAGTCTGAAATGTATATAAGGCGCCAGCCTTCTGAATTCCTCAGACTGCCTCATTCATTTGCCATGGCTTTTGGGCGACGCAGCCTCACCTCATATGAGTGTAATAAACTGTCCTTTGATATTTCAGAGTTCTGTGTCAGTCTCTTACTGTTTTTAAAGGACTCCAAGAGAATCAGGTTTTTGAATACCACACCAGGTGTCTACCCACAGGTAGAAGGGTGTGCCCTTATGGGACATTTGCATTCGCCCTTGTTGTGCCCATATTTGTAGCACTCTGTACATTGGGGTACAACCATCCCTGTCTTATGGTTAAGGAACCCATTTTTAGATTAGACTGGGACTGTTTACCACTACTCCCATGGGAGTTATTTTGGGGCCTTTTGAGTAATCCTTGCTTTTAGTTTTTTTTTCTCCCTCTATTTTGTTGGAAACCCTGAGCCTTTATGTTGATGTCACCCCCCATATACCTTATTTTATCCATAAAATTAAATATATTTTTGAACTAATGTAACACTCACCTTTAGTGACAGAAACAATGGAATAGGGGTACAAGTGGGGAAGATTTTTTATTAATACAAGAGTATTCATTTTAATATTGGTGTACTAATGATAGGCTTTTAACTGTACTTTTAAATTTAAAATAGTTAAACGTACATTTTTTGAAACCCAACTGTAATACCTATAGGGATGGAGTGCAAGAAATATTAGGGTAACAGGAGATAGAATTATATTAATACCCAGGTATTACTTTTAATACCCGAGTACTAATTACATGGGGCACAATTACGATGTCGGGAGGACTGGAGTGCGCCTGACACTGCTATTATGATGAGACCGCACCATGTGCAGTCACATTCTCCCATTTATCTATGGGTGCTTGTGTTACTGCTGTAACACAAAATCCCATAGAGAAATAGGAGATTGTGTTCATCCCACACTCCATGGCAGGCACCTCAAGGTCCGAGGCCGCAAGGACAAGGGTGCCCTGCTAAGGACACCCAAACCCGCTTTCCGACATGCTTTCCATGTTGGAAAGCCTATGGGACACCAAGCATCGTAATCCAGAAGGCAAAAACTCATTTCTATGGGACTACGGGACGGTCTCCCTGGGCCCACGGGCTACTGGCGCCCATCGAAAGCCAGCCGGAATGAATGGCCGGTTTCAATTATGACTTGCTATATTGTAATCAGCTGGTCAGAATTGAAGCCGCTACCTTGGTTGTAAGGACCTAAAGTCCGAGGCTTTACGACCAAGATCGTAATAGGCTCCTTGGTGTTTAAATGCATTTAAATGTACTTATAGTATGTTTAAAAGTACTGCTACACTCACCTTTAGTGACAGTATGTAAGGGATATATGGGTAATGAAAGGGGTAGTGTATTAATAGCCAGGTAATACTTACTTTCTACAAACAAACTGAAATTTATCTTAAATACAAAAATGAATACAACAGTGAGATTGAGACATATTTAAATGTTTAACCACAATTATGAATAAATAATAATTACACTGATACACTTTATTTTAGAGTGAGCTACATAAACAAATGTACACCATGTTTTCATTTTAAAATGTATTTCCAAATAGTTGAAAAATTGACAAATTGTAAAAATAGAAACATACACTTTTTTTAGAACAAAAAAAGAAGACTAACAAAAATAAGAGTCAAACAATGCGAAACGAAATTTCGCAAACAACTGAAGACCTGGCTCTTTTTGATAGCACAGTAAATTAGTGAGATAGGGTGTACCAATGTTCCCTCAAATTTTTTACCTCTGTGTGCGGCAGTGGAGGGTCTCTGTGTGCTGCAACCATGGCTATGTGCGCCAGGAACCAAACCGTGCGTGTCTGCGGCGCCAAATGACACTCAAAATGTTAACTTTCAAAAGTGAAAAAATGGCGCATTTTCACACATACAACACCACAATAAGGGTCTTAAGGGCAGTTTGCAAATTGGATAAGCACGCCATGACATGAATTGGTTACACTGGCAAGTACACTTAAAGTTTGGGAAAGCACAAGACTTCAATGGTGGTACCTTCAAAAGATTTTAATAAATATTCTTAACTGGAGCAGAGTTCATTGGGTGGGGAAATGTTGCGAGCCTATACAGTATCACCTATACACAAGAAGGGAGAGCGCTGTTCAGACACGTCAAGTGGCGTCACTAGATGGGTGACAGGGTTGCTTCTCACGGCGATCCTTGCCATTTTTCCAGTGCTGATAAACTCGGTCTAGGTCAACTTTCCCATTCAGGAGGTAGGCCTTTGTCCTCATCAGCATATCCAAATGCTTCTGCTCTAGTCTATTCCTCAATTTACTCTTGATAGTATTCATGAGGCTGAATCCTCGTTCACAGTCTGCACTAGATGCTTGAAATGTTGCGCAGACATCAACAAGCTGAGACACCACACTATACTGAGCAGCATTGCGTACAGTGAAATTCACCATGTCTTGAAAGGTGGTAAATAACCCACATTTACATGTTCTGCCACCATATATTTATAGTCTCTGTACTGTCGAACAACATCTTCTGGTGTTTCACAATCACCCAGGGCCAAGACATTTTTATACTTTTCAACAAGTCTTTGAATATTCTCAGTCCCAAAATCAAAATGTGATTGTGTTGCTATTGCCTGGATCTCAAAACTTGCCCATTCTTTTAGCTCATCTTCAGGGAACCTTTTTTGCATGTGCTCACAAAGAAGGGAAACAAAAGACAAAATAGGCCCACTGTCAAACTCTTGCCTTTCCTTGTACAACACCATCAGATCTCTTACATTGCTGCTCCAAAAGACAGTGGCCCCCAAATGCTGTTGCTTAATTTGGCCAATCTTTGCTCTTGCATACTGTACAACTTCAACAGTAGTCAAATAACTTTTTTGGAATAGTTTGCACAAAGATGCAAATTCACCCAGAATGTCATTAAGTACTGCAAGGGAAATATGGTAGTTGGAGTCCAATAGCTTTTTATAACAATATTTAGCAATTGGATCATTCTCCTCAACTTTGTCAAGCTAAAAAGTACTTAAGAACAGTCTCGTAATTACGAATTAGTGCACCAACAGCGAAATGCCCTGAAAGCCACCGGACTTCATTCAGTGGTCGAAAAGGGACAACTTCACATTCAGTGACCAATACAATTTCATCCAGCTTGGACTTCCTTGCAGGAGATCTGGGGAACACAGAGTAGACAGTCCTCAATAATGTCTCCATTTATTTAATCATTGGAACCCTCTTCCAGGCATCATCAACTCCCAAATCTTCTCGATGGGCGACACAATGCTGCTCAGCTAGATGAGGAATGGATTGTTTAAGGCGAGTAGCAACACCATTATTCTTACCCAGCATCACCGACGCACCATCGGATGTGAACATGACCATTTTCATGAGGTCCAGCTCATTGGCAGTGTAGAATTCTTTCACTGCAGTAGGTATAGCCTCAGCATTACAGCTAGTCAGCTTCACTATGCCTCCAAACTGCGTTTAGTGCTCTTTTGATGCTACAGGTCGGAACTTGAAGTACAGGATGAGTATTTTTGTAACAGAAATATCTGTGCTCTCAACAATTATCAAGGTGTGATACAAAGCTTGCCGAAGTTCTGTCATAGCTTCACAGTGTATCATGCTATTGATGGCCTCAAGGAACTCAAAGGCATAGTTCTTGCTCCTCCAGCTGTCTGGTATCTTCACATGCAAAGCAAGGTGGTCATGGATGTCTTGCACAGATAACATTGAAGTATTCATCTTGACTGCCAGCAACACGTTGTTGATGAGAATCGTTATCTCCTCAGGCATAGATCTTTGGCGTTCAACTACTTCCATTCTATTTGCTTTGTCAGTGGCAGTTTCTGTCAGCATTGCCCACACTCCAAAACCAAACCTGGCAGTAGCACCTCTGTTTCTCAATATCACCATGGCAGACTTGTGTACTTTGCTAAGTAGATGGCGTTTCATGTAGTCCAGTTTTCAGCCATCACTCCATTTCTTCCCTGTGGAAAAGTCCCCAACAATCTTGGCTTCAGCACATGCTTTGCAAATCAAGCCCATGTCTGGACTGTATTCAAATAGTTCCCAGAGTTGCATGTGAACCTTGTTTCGTGACTACTGTGTCTCAGCCTCCACAATTTCCTTCATCCACTCTTCCTTGAATACAAGGCAACATTTCTTCCTTTGTGGTGAAGCACGGCACTCTCCTGAAGTTACAGCTTTGCGCTTGAACATTTCCGTACCCGCCGGTTTGAACCTGCTGTGCCACAAAGCCTGCGAAATAAGGAAACATGGCTTACATTGATGCCTAGCTCATGAATGCAATCTGTTATACTACAATGTACAAGATGCACCACAGTTTAACTCAACCAAACAATTACCTCTTCTGCTTGCACTCACATACGCCTGTTTAAATGTACGGGGTTCTGGCTGCGAAACCTGCAACAGAAGAAAACATGGGTAAGTATATATGGTACTACAATGTTCAAGATGCACCACAGTTTAACTCAACCCAACAAATACCTCTTCTGCTTGCACTCACGTACGCCTGTTTAAATGCATGGGGTTCTGGCTGCGAAACCTGCAACAGAAGAAAACATGGGTAAGTATATACTATACTACAATGTTCAAGATGCACCACAGTTTAACGCAACCAAACAACTACCTCTTCTGCTTGAACTCACGTACGCCTGTTTAAATGTATGGGGTTCTGGATGCGAAACCTGCAACAGAAGAAAACATGGGTAAGTATATATGATACTACAAAGTTCAAGATGCACCACAGTTTAACTCAACCCAACAATTACCTCTTCTGCTTGCACTCACGTACGCCTGTTTACATGTATGGGGTTCTGGCTGTGAAACCTGCAACAGAAGAAAACATGGGTAAGTATATATGGTACTACAATGTTCAAGATGCACCACAGTTTAACTCAACCCAACAATTACCTCTTCTGCTTGCACTCACGTACGCCTGTTTAAATGCATGGGGTTCTGGCTGCGAAACCTGTAACAGAAGAAAACATGGGTAAGTATATACGATACTACAATGTTCAAGATGCACCACAGTTTAACGCAACCAAACAACTACCTCTTCTGCTTGAACTCACGTACGCCTGTTTAAACGTATGGGGTTCTGGATGCGAAACCTGCAACAGAAGAAAACATGGGTAAGTATATATGATACTACAAAGTTCAAGATGCACCACAGTTTAACTCAACCCAACAATTACCTCTTCTGCTTGCACTCACGTACGCCTGTTTAAATGTATGGGGTTCTGGCTGAGAAACCTGCAACAGAAGAAAACATGGGTAAGTATATATGATACTACAAAGTTCAAGATGCACCACAGTTTAACTCAACCCAACAATTACCTCTTCTGCTTGCACTCACGTACGCCTGTTTAAATGTATGGGGTTCTGGCTGCGAAACCTGCAACAGAAGAAAACGTGAGTAAGTATATTATACTACAGTGATCAAGAGGCACCACAGTTTAACGCAACCAAACAATTACCTCTTCTGCCTGTACTCACGTACGCCTGCTTAAATATGTGGGGTACTGTCTGCGAAACCTGCAACTGAGAATGCACTAGTTTAACTCTACCAAACAATTACCTGTATGTTCTGCCTGTACTCATGTCTGCCTGTGCAATTGTCTTTGTAGTACGGTCTCATGAACCTGCAAAAGAAAAATGGGTGTAGATTGTGAATCTATTTACCCAGCAACCCCTAACCCAACAAGGAACGTAAACAGAATTACCTTGTCTTTGTGGTACTCGCACCTGACCACTCAAATACAAATACCTTACAGACTGGAAACCTGCATGTGAAGACAAGTAAGTCAGCAAAAGCCTGAAGAATTACAAACTATGCATGGGACCGGTCTAGAGGCCCAATAGGAAAAATGACCAAATAATTACCTGGGATTCCATCCTAAGACAAATAGGGGTGTGCCCATGTGTTTCATTATTAGCATCCATTATCTTAAACTGGTCTATAAATCTGAATCCCAGGGTAAAGCGGCATCACAGAAGGTGTAACACAAAATACAAACTGTGCAAATGGTTGAGGTGGGTGAACAAGGTAACCCACAGGAAGGCTGAGAAGCACACAATCCATCAAAAGATCTCACCTGAAGATGCTGCAGTGCCGCGCAAAAAATATGATAACTACTTTCAAGCAATTTTCAGGCAACCATACATATGTCAAAATAACTGAAGAATGATGAACCTACTGCAGAGAGATCTAAGTTTTGTCTACTGGAAGTTGACTCATTAAGTAGCCGAGGAGGTTAAAAATCACGTGCAATGTAACTAGGTCTGTGCATTACTGCTTCTGACAGAAAGCTCATTTTGTTACTTGCAGTTTATAACTTTAAATCCTAATATAGAACAGTAACCTATTAACTACCAAACAGCTGCATTTCCATTCATTGCAATGGCAGAAAACCTGCGACAGACCACCCGAGCGGAAGAGTAACAGCTTTTGATTGTAATAACTTAAGGGTGTTTTTCACCAGTAAATAAAACATTTTTTAAAACACAGCCTTAAATTTAAAAACCTGCATCAAGAGGATTAACCTTCAATCGTGTTTTACTTGCAGAGATTTTTACATATTTCCCACATCTTCATTGCTTTGATTTTGTTCACAGGAAAATGTCACCCAATAGCCATCGGATGCTAATCATAAGTACATTGACATTATGAAATGTCACATAAGAAATCTGAAACCTTGGTCCAGCCTGAGGCGCATGATTGTGCAAGTAGGAGTTCTGTGACATTTGTGATGACAACCAATGATAGATGGTCTGGGGTGTTAGGAGAATAATGACTCAGCTGGAGCCTGGATGCTACATTATTTGCAAATGTTTCCAAAACTTTGCTATATGCACACCCTCCATAAAACTTATAGTGTAGTTCTAAAGGTTTCGAGAAAAAGAAGGAGATAGCGAGAGCAAAAGAAAGAGAGAAAGAAAGAGATAGCAAAAACGAAAGAAAGAGATAGCGAAAGGAAGAGAAAAAGAAGGCGATAGCGCGAGAGAGAGTGAGAGAGAAAGAGTGAGCGAAAGAGCGAGAGTGAGAGCGAGAAAAACTGATTAAATTGATACTTCAGCTGCATTAAATTGATCTCTATTTTTCTAAAATGGTTTTGAGAATGTTATTGTGTTGTGTTATTCACAATCAACTTGCTATTGCACATCATTTTTATAACACAAAACGACACTTAGCAATGCTTTCTCTACTAATGACTAGTCTCAATTTAAATGCATGCCTTTTGCTTTACATGGAGCAACAGCAGCCTTTCAAGGATTAATGGATAGAGTATTCCAACAACACCAAGAAAGTTTTGGGATTTGCTTGTTTTGGTGTAACTATATGCAACAATACAGAAAAGACCACAAACACAATTATCTGTGGGGCGGGGAATGCTTAGTTTAACACTGTAGTCTCCAATCTTTTGTGTAATGCAAGCTACTGATGTTCAATGAAAATCATTGCGAATTACGAATATTATTAGTGTTGTAATAGTAACTGCATCATGCGCATTTACATTAGTGGTCACAGACTGCAATATTATTAGCAACAATCACCTCAGTGCATCAGCCAGGGTTGCCAGCAGTAATGTAAGAAAGGCATTGTCAATTTGGAATACCTTTACATGGGTAATATAGAACAGTCACAGCTGCAATGCCCCTGGCAAGAATGTAGTACATTTAATAATGTATCCCCATATTATTTATCCTTCAACAATAAACCTAATTATAGTTTGGAAACTCTGCAATTTTCACCAAACATCAGCTTATGAGTTCCCGAAGTACAAAAGTCCAAACACAATGCCATGTTATCAAATCTGGTGCACGTGAAAGTTCAAAATGTGGCATACTAACTTGAGATACATCTGGAATTTAGAGTTAATGGTCTGTTTTGGATAATCCTTAGGCTGAAGCCCGAGGGTGTTGTTACAAACGGAAGAATTCTGAACTTCTTGAAAACCACCTTCGAAAGAGTCAGGGATGCCTTAATATGATGCATGTATGAAAGATGAGCAAGAAACAAGGGGAGATAAAACTGGTGCATCAAGACATCAGAAATAACAGCTAAAGAAATCCATTATGGTCCTCAATACGATAATCGAAACAGCAAATTATACTGTGTTCATTTTTAAGAAATGTAATCAGTCAATCCAGATAGAAGTGTTGAACGTATTTGAAAGAAGTGTGGGGAATGACATTCGGAAACCAAAGGTCTCAAGGGAATATACATTCTCACTCACTAAAAAGAGGAAAAAACTGTTGGCTACCACCACAAGAGTAGGGGAGGGGTGTAACAAAAGCTAAAAGCAGGGGGGGGGACGTTGTGTAGAGGAACACCTAGAGTAAAACGATTTACTTATAAGAGATTTGCAATGTCGTTAAGGTATTGGAGCTGAAACAGAACTTGAGGCTCAGTCTAAGGATTTGCTTAGGAGAGAGGATGGGTTCGATGGTAAGAACAGATGGAAGAGAGTGGACAGTCTCACTCCACAAACCCTGCTACAGGTTAGTGGCTAGTTGCATTGGCCAACACACCTCAGCTCACCAATATGTACATTAAAAGAACCCATTATTTCAATGATGACGATATACTCTGAGGGCAGGGAATTAGGATTACTTAATCATGGCTCTATTGGTAACAGCCGTTGTATGTACCTTACCCAGAAATTGGATCAAAGAAAGCGATGGAGATGGTGGACATGGGCCTCAGATCCTCTCCCTCTAAAAACACGCCTTCAGGTGGATGTAACACCTCTGCTGATGCACTGAGTTAAGAGCTGGCTTAGATTCAGCAGGTCAAGTGGTGAATGAAGTTCAAATGCATTTGCAGCTTTCCCGAGATGATGAAAGTCAACCAGATGACACCTACCTCTAGAACCTGAAGGCTAATAAAGACAGACTTGGGAAAAATTATGAAGAAGGATAAAAACTCATTTATATGATGCAGCAAATAAAATGCATATTTTACTCTTCGCTCTGAACGCTTAACAGGTACTAGTAGGACAAATTACAAAAAACTGGAATGGAACACGACACGAGGTACTTTGTTTATTTTAATTTTATGCGCTGTTAGGTTTTTATATTTCTCTGGTAATATTGCCTCAGAGCAATATATCTGGCTTTGCTAAGAAGAAAGAAATTCAGCCGAGGTTAAAAACACAGAAGGTTTCTTTCACGATTAGATTCGGAAGGAATATTTGGGCTATTTTTCTAATAAAACATTCAAGCATATTGCCTCAGATCTCTGTTTGAAATCTTCATGTTTTTTGCTGCTTCTTGCCTCTTCCGTTTTTTTTTCCTCTACACAAATACAATGTATGCAACACCCCCTTTCACCTCATTCTAATACACCATAGGGTTACCATTAAGATTCACTTTATAAGGTTTCTGTTGGGTTTAATGCTCCAACTTACGGTACATTTTTATTCAGAAATAACCAATAGGATATTTCACAAAATAAACAATTTTGTGGTCTGTTCCATCTATATTTAAAAATAGATCGGCAGGACATCTTCTTTGTTGAGTGTATTTATGCAGTCCGTTCACATAATTTTTGTGGGTCTCAACCATTTTACACACCATTCTTCATATATTAATTTGTGCCTCCTGATTTAGTTTTGTGTTTTTTTATGTATTGACAACTGTAAAATTAAGTGGCATTTTGGATAAAATTCATTATATTAACATACTGAACAAGGAAACGAATCCCAATAAGGCACCGGGAGATGTAATAAGGCAGCTGGAGCTGCTGTAGCACGAGAGGCCTGATGAAAAACAGACCAGACTAGTTTATCATAAATCCCAGCAGTGCACACTGTTCCGTCGGCTGCACTAATCTGGGGTGAACAGGCCTGTAAAAGGAACTATAATGCAGATATTGTAAATTAATAATACATTCTGAATGTGCGAGTTGCTTTGGCAAGATTTCTCAAACTTCACATTTAGACTTGTAGGGTTGTTGTGAGCATTTTGTGTACAACTCTGCAGAACTTAGTCTGAAAACATTTGTCACTGGCCTTTAAAAAAATAATGTATTCTTTTTTTTTTTTACTTGAACATAATGTAATGTAATGTAATGTATGTAATGTATGTGTCTTGTCTTACATAGCAAATAGCAAATGCATCCATTCCCACCCAACCTGTAGACTGTAGCCTTAATATTTATGAGAAAAAGTGTCACTCATAGTTGTTGAAATGTCACTCATAATTACGCTGAAATGTTGAAAATGTCACACAAAGCAATCGGAAACCTTGGCAGCTATGCACTATCCAGGTGTGCACAGCTGATGTACCCCTTAAACAAAATCCCACAGTCTGCCCTACGCTTTACTAACAAAAGCTTAGTCAGTTTCCAAACACAGCGCGTACTTTAGCACACGCTGTGTTTGGAAACGGACTACGCTTTTGTTAGTAAAGCACGGGGCAGACTGTGGCCTTTTGTTTAAGTATTGCTGTTAATCAGCGCCCGTGAAGGGGCTCTGATTAACAGCAATACTTAAACAGAAGGCCACCGTCTGCCCCGTGCTTTACTAACAAAAGCGTAGAGATAGTTTCCAAACACAGCGTGTGCTAAAGTATGCGCTGTGTTTGGAAACTGACTACGCTTTTGTTAGTAAAGCGCAGGCAGACTGTGGCTTTTTGTTTAAGTATTGCTGTTAACAGCAATACTTTAAGAAAAGGCCACAGTTTGCCCCACGCTCCCACATAGCCACAAGCCACACCAGCCACCCCCCCCGCTTCCTTACCTGCACTCCTCACAACCGCTCCGCTGCCACCGCATTGAAAAGTGCCTCATGTTAGTGCTGCTCGCTTCTTTAAAGGGGCCGGCAACGCGACTCTCTCGCGCGATGTCCTGACTGTGTGCGCGCGCCACGCGAGGCGGTGCGCGCTGACGTCAGGAGAGGTGCGCGCATGCGCCCTAGACAGAACGGTGGGGTGTACATGTGCCACAGCCTCCCATATCTTTTCAGAATGCCGTCTATAGCGTGGGGATACACCGGTGGTGTAACCAGGCACTCTGCAAATGGCTAAACTAAATTAAACTAAACTAAACTGTATTGCAATGAATAAAATTTTCCCAAAAAAATGGTTGAAATTTTCCAATGGTTATACATTATTTTCAATGGTAAAAACGGTCCTTTTTTCCGTTGGTACACCAACCAGACTCTCTTTCTCAGTGATGATGTGGAAATGGACATTGTCCTTGCATATACATAATGATACACCCAAGACAGTACAAAGGAAAATCACAATAATTCACTTTTCAAATGTTCACTGTAATCTTTTCACTCTTGTGCTACAATTGGTAGATAAATATAAAATAAAACTTTTATCTAGTAATCCTTTCCATGCGTCGAACGGCCGGGGCATGTGCGGAGGACGGCCGGGGCCCATCAAAACCCCGCCCACTCATTATTTCACCCACATCGAGGCGGAATTCGCGCCACAGTCAACAGGTTAAACCAAAACAATGAGCACTACAAATATTCATATTATTGTAAACACATTAAGATTTTAGCTCCTACGTATCCTAATGTTCGGTACACTGAGAGCATAATGGGACTATACGTCTGCATTTAATACTCAAAAGATGTAATAAATATAATTAAAGCCTTATTGCTTTAGTAAGGTTGCCTCTTCTGTTTGAAAGGATTATAAATGTATCCATCTGTATAATTCAATACATAGTACTTGTTGGAAAAGGGAACAAATAAAAGTTAGTTTGTGTATTATGCAGAACAATGGATTTAGCTTTGCTAATTTAGGGCCTGATTACGAGTCTGGCAGTCTCGCAGTGGCAAAGGGTGGAGGTCCACCGTATTGCAGATTATAACTTACAAAGACATATCGGCAGTGGACCACCTGCTGCGTCAGGGAAAAGTCACTCCCTGGCGGTGGCACAGAAGCGCCACAATGCAATATGCTGAGCAGGGACTGACGCAGTCCTGAGCAGCATATTTTGAGTTCTTGCACCCCAGGCATTTTTATGGCTGAGCCCCACCATTAAAAAGCTGGTGGTGCAAGAACAAAGGGGACCGGCCCCCATGACACGGAAATACATGTGCCCCCCTTATCTTTATTGCCCCTCCATTTCCAGCACGGCATGGACGTCAGTGTCCATGCCGTGCTGGAAATTCTTGGGCTTTCCCATTGCGGTGCCTGTTTTAAAGGCACCACCGTCAGAAAGGCCAAAGAACCGCCGACCTTTTTACGAGCTACACATTTGCAACTAGTAATACGGTTGGCGTTGCTTGAACGACTTTGGCGCAGCGAAGCTGGCCATCGCCACTGCGCCAAAGTTGCAATCAGACCCTTAGTGATGTTTAGGAGGGTTTTATAAAATGCATGTATGAAAGTACCCCTTTTGAACATGGTTAGCCTCATGATTTTGCCTGATATCTGATGCAACTTTGACTGAAGAGCAAGGGGTCCCTGCTAACCAGGTCCCCCAGAGCCAGTGCTATTTCCCAAAAACAATGTAAATTCCTAGTTGTTCCACAATTGGCAAGGCCCTTAGCACCTCTGTAAGACCCTAGTGAGTGGTACCCTATGGTTCATAGGGCATAGGTTCTAAGAATGGCCCCTTAGAGCTGCAGCATGTATTCTGCCGCACTAAGGTCACCGGGTCTCTGAATTTACACATTAAATTACTTGCTAAACTCGCGCATATGCGTGACAGCAGTCAGCATTCCAGTCCACTGTACAGAAATGCTCACGATAGTGGCTGCTGGCACTGTGTACTGAATTACATGCTTAGGCACGCTTGCGCACCAGATAGCGGTTCGCATTCTAGTCACCGGCCGCTTTCCCGAGTTTCTGAACCAGACGATCTGCATACACCACATCCGGTTTACCTGACCAGCACATCTCACTCAAACTAAGGAGACCCACACCGGCGGGAACTTATGACCGACTGTGCTTTGCATCAAGTAAGTTTTTCCTCCCTTCTGCCTCTCTGTCCCCGCAAAGCACAGACATATATTGCACGGATATTTAAACTGACATTTTTAATCCGTATTCTCCTCGTTACAGCCAAATTAGCTTCTAGAAATAGGTTAGTTGAACCTGATCCATGGCGATTGACACCACAGCTCTCTAATTGGTAACAGGACGGGTGGACGACTACTCAACGCTCCTTCTTTTTTGGATCCCTTAAAGCGATCATTTATAGGTAAAGGCCTCATTACGATGTCGGGCGGAAAGCCTCCTCGTGACAGTCTGATTCCCCTAGACCGTGTCGGAACCCCTTTGACCGATTACGATGTTCGCTATTGGATTGTAAACTGCACGGTCTTTCTGAATCGGTTCCGACCGGCTCTCGGAGAAGTTGTGTCAGTTGGACACACATCCTACAGCTCTACAGACTGCGTTTCCAAAAGATCAATTACAATGCTTTGTTTCCAACAGCCTTTCTGAGTCGACCTGTCCTGCTGTGCCTGCCAAATGTTGCAGGGATACGCAGGAGGGCACAATAGGTACCCCTCCGTGCCCATATTGGAGGGGCGGAGGAAAGAGGGGCTCTCTAAGGGCCCTCAAAGTCTCTTTAAGCATGCCATAAAAAAGCAGGCAGAAAGGGACATGGTAGGCACCACCACCATCATAGGGAATACAACTCCCTGCGCTGCACCGGCAGGCTCAAGGAGCCCATCAGATGCATGCCGGTAGGTCTTGCAGACCGCCATCCATCTGACTACCATTGAAATATGTCGGGCGTACAAGATGGTTCCAATGGCGGTCCCACCATCATCATAATCAGCCCCTAGGATATGGGCAACACAATCTAAAAACAATGTTGTGAGAGGTTGGCTTAGTATATGGTGCTCACTTTTCTATGTGTAGCACGCTGCACTAATCCAGACAACCCTTATTGTGATTTTAGTGGTCATACACAACCTTAGAAAGATCTTTAGGTGGTAGCTGTGGAGAGCAACCTTCAGGCTTAGTCCAGAAGGATTGTAAAGCAGCTTATTTTACAGGTATGTATATATGGTATAGTTTAAGTGAAAAAAAATCACATAATGTAGTTATAAGAATAGGTCTTTTATTACAAACACTCACTAACACAATACACACAAAACGTAGGAAATAGAGCACATAAGTAGCACAAATGAAGTCTCAAGGGGAGACCAAACCATATACTAAAATAGTTAAATGCGAAGCACGACTCAGTGTGAACCCAGAAGACATAGAAGTGTTTGGAACCCAAGGAACCACCCAAGGTAAGTACCCAGGAACCCCATGGATGCTGTGTGCAGAGTCTAAATACGACTGTGCGATCAACACAAGTCAATGGGTAAGTTGCGGTTGCAGTTTTAAAGACAAATTACCCTTCCCAGCGTACCCTAAAGAAATCTAGCAGAAGATGGAAGGTTGGAGTGCCACCCCAGGAAACAGGATACCTACACCAGGGAAGCCAGGGGCATACCTATCAAGTGACGTCGGAAGCCACCGTAGACCACAGTGTAGGACTTCAGGAAAGATGCCGCTGGAGAAGAAGACTAAGGAGTCCGGTGCAACCCAAAGATGGATTCAAGACGAGAGGTACTGCAAGCAGAGGGAACAGAGTATATGCCACTCAAGAGTGGCCAGGGGGCACGGAAGACAAATGCCCACCGATGTCAGATGCAGGTGAGGTTGATGGTGCCCTTGAAGTTGAAGCTGTGCGGACCGGGCAGAGCTGTGGAAGACCAAGATCCGTTAATGAGCTGTCCCACGTTGGGTGTCAAGGGCAAAGGGGTTAGTGACTGGCAGGGACACCAACAAGCCTTGGCAGCAGCAACCAAAGTAGTAGACGAAAAAGGTTCACTGTCTGGACCAGCGCAGTCCAAGTGACTCGTCACAACCAGGTAAGTCAGAGCAGGCCCCAAGAAAGCAGCACAGCCCACTGAAGCCAAAGAAGACCCTCAGGAGGAATCCGGGCTGAAAACACAGTAGTCGCAAGAGGACCTCGAGCAGCTCACTACTGAAGAAGGTCCACCGTGCAGAGGAAGCTGTGAGCGAGATGATCTTGGCTGTAGGTTGGAGCCCGAAGATCTCTGGAGGAGAGTGTCAACAAGCCTTGGCAACGGCAAGTTGATGCAGTGCACAGCGGTTCTGTTCCAGTGGGTCCAACAAGGGATACTAGCCTCAAACTCGGACAGTGCAGGCCTCAAGGTAGTTGCAGAACCACCACTGTGTTTCTGAGTCTTTTGGAGTCCGTGAGAGCCCAGGATCAGCAGTCCGGTCATCTGCGTTGTGGTGTCTGCAGATGCAGGAAAGGGACTCCTTCACTGCAAGGGAGATTCCTTCTGGTGTCTTGAATTTCCACAGGCCTTGTGAAGAAACTGTATGGAGCACAGACACAGATTTTGCCAAAGAGCAGCTGGACAGTGAGACCAAGAGCAGCAGGAATCTTCCCCAGTGCAGTCTCAGTTGCCAAAGCGAAGTCCAGAGTGTCTAGACAGCTTAAATGGAAGTGGTATGTGATCTGAATCTTGTCCCACGACGAATCTAGGAACCCACCCACAGGTAAGCCCTTAAGTACCCTTAGGAAAGGGTTGGGATGATTCAGGGGTCCCTCGCAGAGGAGGGGCTGGACAGTGAGGAGGATACTCCCATGTCCTGTGTCCAGCTTAGTGCTAAAGTAGGAGCCAATGGCTCTCTGAACTTGCTTGAACTGTAGTGTGCAAGGAGGGCACCAAATGTGCCCTTCAGTTTCAGTGGTGCTGGCAAGCATCCCCCCCTGCCCCAATACACCAAACCCTGTCTGGATACCCATTGTTCTGCTTTCCCCTGCTCGAGCTTGGCTCAGCAGCAGGAGGGCAGAAATGTGTCACAAGCTGGCAGCTGCCCTAGCCTGCTGTCCCTGTGACAGGATACCCATTGTTCTGCTTTCCCCTGCTCGAGCTTGGCTCAGCAGCAGGACAGAAATGTGTCACTAGCTTGCCGGTGTTAAAGTCACAAGTTGTCCTTGTTTCTTAAAGGACAACTTGTGTGTTCCGTTCTACATTTGGCGAAGATACTGACGAAAGAACCTTCTCTTGCCACCTATGTTATCACGGGAAATCGGAAACTAAAGAACTCACAAGGTAAATCATTTTTCTTACTTTGAGCTGCGCATTTAAAAATCCTGGTATCCCACTCATCACAACCTACCGACTGACTCCAACGCTCATTGTAAACACCTTCAAGCAACTTACTCTAAGCAACGTTAAGAACAGCAACTGGGAAAACTATGAGAGACCTTTTTACATGAACCAAACTTAGGATTTCGCACTGCCGCCTTAACGCTGACCACTTCATTTATCGCTATAACTAAAGTATACAAATTTCTTTAATTTGCCTCCCGTTTGCCTCCCACTGCTCATTCACAGCGTTTGAGCACTTCTGTCCATGCTGCCTGCACAATTCAAAAGACATTACGCTACGCTTTCCGCATTGTTAATACCTGATCAGTGTACAAGATCAGCCCATTGGACTTCAACATAGCGTTTTGTTCACAAGGGGACACACCACAGGTGACCTTATCCTCCTTCCAAGAGCGAATACCACAGTGACTTCTTGTTTGTGGTGCAGTACCTTTTGGCATATGATATACGTTTTCGAGCACCGGAGTCTGAGTTTACATATTGTGTGGTTGGCACTTTATTTTGGTTTTGCGGTGTCTGTCTGCTGTTGCACTTTGGCAGTTGGACTGCTTACTTTCAAACATTACACGAGTCTCAAATCTCGTGAGCCATGTCAGCACACACAGCGTTACCGTTATCATGCTGCCTGATTCATCCCACTGTGACGATTCGTCTCTGCGTCACTACATCTGTAAGGATATATTTGGAGCCTGCTTCTGCCGTGAGCCATCCTCCTCTACGTCCTTCAACGTGCCGCCATTTTGTTTTTCTCCGCAACTCTGCCCTGGAATTACGCTGTATAGTGAACTTCATCTTTCACCGTGTGCCAACCACGTTTTGCCAATCACGCATTGCGTTGAAGTTACTGTGAACTATTTTCTTCAACTTTTCTTCTGCTCTACATCAGCTGTGATCCTCCCTGAGGCATATATGACTGTTTTCAGCGCTCACCGATCAGTTTATGGATGTCTCCTAGCAACCGCTGTTTTCAGCCACAACATGAGACACTGTTATCCAGCAGACAGGCTGAATTATCCAGCAAGACCACGGTGACCACTTTAATTATTTTAATTTATTATTTTTGGGAAACAGTATTTCTTCTATACTTTGCATTCCGTATAATTCTATTGAGAAAGCCTAATTGTTCATGAGAATCAGATCAATTTATTTCTTACCACAATCTTATTTAGGAATTTTCAATGGGAGTGATATTTTTAGCATTTTTATTTAAAGAGCGGTATTTTCTCAATATTTTAAAGTTCATATTTGAAATAAGTCATTTCATGAAGTGCATGCTCAGTTTTTCTGTTTAGGATTGGTGTAATTCTACGGGGTTACATTATTCTATGAGGCATTGTTTACCATATGCTACCATATTGTTTACCATATGCTACACCTAGTGTTACAGTAATATTACAGTTACGTTATTTTATATGGTGTACATTTACACGCATTTATTTCCTGTTTTACAGTTTGCATATAATGTTTATTACCATGTGGTTTGTACAAAACACCTAAATATATACATACACATATTGCTTCGTTCAGTGTGCCATGCCCACACTTCATATGTACCTTTTGTTTTCTTCAGTGTGCCATGTTCACACTTCATATGTACATTTTGTTTTGTTAAGTGTGCCATGTTCACACTTCATATGTACATTTTGTTTTGTTCAGTGTGCCATGGTCACACTTCATATGTACATTTTGTTTTGTTCAGTGTGCCATGTTCACACTTCATACGTACATTCTGTTTTGTTCAGTGTGCCATGTTCACACTTCATATGTGCATTTTGTGTTGTTTAGTGTGCCATGTTCACATTTCACACCCACATTTTGTTTTGTTCAGTGTTCCATGTACACACTTCATATGTACATTTTGTTTTGTTCAGTGTGCCATGTACACACTTCATATGTACTTTACACCTCATCTGTGCATTTTACACATTGTTTCTTGGTGCACTAGTAGTTTGATCGTTCCACCCTCAGTGGATTCATCACTTACAATGTATTCTACTATTTATAGGTAGTTTGACCATTCCACCCCTCTGTTGATTCATAAATTTAATTGACCGTTCCACTCTCTTGTGGATTCGTCACTTACAGCTTCATTTTTACTACACTTTACTTCACAGTGTTTCTGTTAAACTATGTTTCTTACTACTGCTTAACACCACTTCATTTTGATTGTTCTGTTCACGCCAGTCCTCCACTCTTTCATTGCTTCTTGTACCCTTTTCATCTTATCACTCCTTCAACATATTGCCTTAACCCTGTACTTTACTCTTGTCAGCCTGGCCAGCTTTCATTATGTTTGTACTTAGGTTGTTGTTTTATTTAATTTGTGTGAGGGAGTGGGTGCTTATCTTTTGTGAGAAAGATGCATGAGATGGTTGTTTTACCTTTCCTGCTTTTCTTCTTTCATTTTCATAAACTCTTTTTATTCTCATATGCTACTTCTGTTACATTGATCTTTTCTGTTCTCATTTCATTGCATTTGTCTGCTCTGTGCTTTTAGTTAAATTTGACTTTTGCACTGCTTGCTAATGATGCTCTTTTTCTTTTCTGTCAAAAAAAAGAGGGTGATGTTACAGTCACAAGTTGTCCTTGTTTCTTAAAGGACAACTTGTGTGTTCCGCGCGCCTGCCCTCGTGCGCAATTGTTATGTGACACGTCACTTATCCTGGAGTTCTCGTTTGAACTCTGCTGCTCTGTAAGTGGCAGTTACTGCGAGGATACCAGGATGAGCGGTTGTGGGTTTGTTGTGCTATATATCACGCATGTAGCTAATAAAGGTGTTCAAACCTAACCCTGCTGAAGAACCATCATTTTATCGAAAGAACCCTCTTTCTACATCCGGTTATTGAACACTGGTACCGGGAGTAATGAGGGCCTCACGGAGGAGCTTTACAGTGCAATGAATCATAGCTGTGTGGGAGGTATGATTCCAACATGTTTGATACCAAACATGACAGGGTTTATTACAGCCAGTTTAGAGATGGTCATCCTGTAATGATGCATGGCCACTCTATACGTCATAATGGCTGTTGCACTGACAACCCGGAAGAATGGACTCCGATGGTTGTAGGGGTATCCTGCTCATGCAGGGGCACCCTCATACTTAGGACCTAGCACCCTGCCTTCAGGATTGAAAAGGCCTGCCTTAGAGGTGACATAGGTTTTAAGTGAAATTACCTCATATATACTGAAACCTACATCTGTCGTAAATGCTGGTAGCACCAGCTTACACAGGCTGCAACTGCACACCTGACGTCACAATTGGAGTGGTCTCTCATGGGTGGCCATAAAACATATTTCAGCCCATGGGAGACCTCTGGTGTACCTATGCCCTGGGTACCTTAGCGCATATATTAGAATCTATCAGGGTAGACCAGTAGCCAATCTTGAGTGTACTTAATTTCTCAACATGTCCAATTTAGTGAGAAGCGCAGAGACTGGGGTCCTGATTAGCAGGATCCCAGTCAGACTTGTCAGAAAACATAACACCAGCAAAACGTGGGGGTGACCATGAAAGGAGATCCTACTTTCCTACAAATATAGGGGCATATTACCAACAACTAGCGATAATTTTTGTCTCTAACTTGTTTAGAGACAAAAATTATCGCCGCACATCGGCGATTTTTATCGCAGATAAACCTTGCTATTAGCAAGGTTTATCGCAAATGCGATAAAAAACGGCCGAAATGCATGAATATCGCTGAAAAGTCAGCGATATTCATGCATTACCGAGCTAATGCTCTTAGCCATGTTATCCACCTCCCATTGGATAACATGGCTAAGAACTGCTCAGGGCAGGTGTTAGCTTTTGGAGATATTCCCGCTTAGCGCGAATATCTCCAAAAGTTGATAATAGGAGATAGCGATGTTAGAGACTGTTTTCAGTCGCTAACATCTTGGCACGCCCACTTTGCATCTCATTAGTGATAAATATCACTGACATGCAAAGTGGGGCCCAAGATGGTCGCTATCTCCTATTAGCTGTCGCTAACTGGTGTTAACGGCAGCTAGGTAATAGGGAGATAATTTTATCTCCGCCTTCTTGGCTTTTAAAGCCAAAAAAGCGGAGATAAACCCCCTTGATAATATGCCCCATAGTTTGATCCCTTACCACAAATTGACTTTTATATGCAATATATAGTAAAAACACTCAGCCTTACTTATATTATGTGACATTTCGGAAGGCCCCTTAATTACTCTGGCCTTACAACCAATGTTCCCTCTAACGTTTCTTTCTCATGTGCGGCAATAGAATGTGCACAATTTTCTTGCTTGTATGCGCAATTGAGTGATTAGATGGGCAACAAGGCAAGTCGTCCAGCAACCACTTAAAGGTAAATAACAAGCATTAGCACTGCCACTAGGTCTTGCTTTTAATTTAAAGTTACTTCTTAGTCACTGATTGGTTTAAACACTGAATAAGTCATCACACATGCACCCTGTCACTCATCCATGCCCTTGTGCATCCATAAATTACTTATTCATTCTTTCATTAACCAACTTAAGCATCCACAATACAACACATACACAAGTTAGCCACATATGCAAGACACATTGAAAGAATACAGGTTGAAAATTAAATTATGCTATTGCCTGAAAATGGCAGATATAAGCTTGTAAATTAAACAAAGCAGCAGGTGGACATCTTGCAATGGCCTAGTACATAGTTGTGGACGTCCTGCAATAGCATTGTACATTGAGCCAGATTTATTATAGTGTTGCAATGCCCTTGAGCCACGCAAGGGGGGTGCAAGGGTGATGCAGTACTAATGTCAGATTTATCACGCCATGCAAGTCCACCCTGCATGGCCCTGTATGGCTTAATAAATCTGGAGTAACACAAGACAGTGAAAATTGCTGCCTTGCGTTACTCTGCCATGGTTGGCATTCCATGGGTGGAGCGAGGGTGTACCCATGCACTACCTGTGGATTATGGCGTATTTCCATATCTACTATTAGCAGTAGACGTGGGCATGCATCAAAATGCTACCCTTCCCCAGAGGAGTAACGAGGGGAAATATCTTTATTTCCCCTCATTTTTCCTCTTTCTACATATTCTGCAGCACATGTAGAAAGAGGAACATGACTCTGAGGATTGATTTTGTGCAGGAAAGTGTCCCTTCCTGCACAAAAACAATTCTGCCTGCAACACAGGCACCCATGCATCACCACTTCAAAATCTTGATCATCATTTGTTCACTCACTCACTTGCTTATTCACTTGTCTGTTTACTAACACTCACCAAGTCATTTGCTCACTTCTTCACTCACCTCAATCACTTGCATAATCGTACAGTCGCTTACTGATATCCATTCTCTTTTGCTTGCGTTCCCACTCACTCACTTACTTGCTGCTCACCCTTTAATTTATTTTTTTGCTTGCTTATTCACTCACTAATTTGCACACTTGAGTTCCAGTCCTTCACTGCTTCAACCACATACTCATTCCTACATTCAACTGCTTACCAACTCACTTGCTCAATCACTTGAACACTCACTCCTCATTCATTAAGCTGTTCAAGCACTGTTCACTTATCTACTCACTTGTTCATTCCCTTACTCGCTTTGATAGTCATATGCTCATTCAAAAACCCACAAATTCATTCACTTGCCCATTCATTCATGTATGCACTACATTTCTTATTCTTTCACCACTCGCTGTTTAACTTGCATACTCACTAATCCATTCATTCAAATAGTTACTTTATAAAGATTATGATTATTTGAAATATTTTGATTTGCAAAGTTTCTAATTGAAAGGATGAATGCAGTATGTATTTATCTTTAGCTCTTAATTTTCATTATCGAATGGGCTGAGAATATGGTAGAGGTGTGGAGGTGCAGTCGCCTAGCTGAATGCACTGTGGTGCATCTCCTTTTTTTGAAAGGACTATCTGATTACACAGTGACTTAGCTGTAATGCCCCAGAGGGTGACATTGCCACATCTCTAGAATGAACTGGCAGATAGCACACTGGGGCTGATTTGTCTGGAATGGCCAGCCTCGGATTGGCAAGACAGACAATTGGCCATCAGACGATGGGCCTGTGGTTGAGGCCCGTTGGTGGGTCATTTTTATAGTGGCTGTCTCAGTCTCCACCGCAAGGGCACATCAAAGGCTGTAGTTAAAGACTTTGCATACTTCTAAGCAGCTGGACACTACGCACTATAAGTCAGGCTGTCTCATTGTCAGAGGCAGAATGACAAAGGGCTGCTCTGGACATCACTAAATGAGGTGTGTCTACCCAGTGGTTCCCTCCAGGTGTGACAGTGGCCTCAAGGAGCTGCTGACGGAAAATCATTAACACTTGCTTTGCAGGGCACTGGGGCAGGAGAGATGACTGGAGGGGTGGTGGAGGGTTGGTGTGGACCAGCAAGGGGGGTCTTCCTCCACTGCATGGGGCAGTAAGAGATAAATGTGTTTCTGCTGTTCTCCTTTGCCTGCCAGAAATCACCTCCTTTAGGGGGGTCCTTTTGGCTGATATTGTAGGGGTTGAGTTGGGTGTCGTCTGAGTAGGATACAATGTTGAGTCCGTGGGATCTGACGATGGGTGCGAACAGGGCCATGTAGACGTTGAATAGGGTGGGGTTGATGGAGGATCCTTGGGGAACTCCGCAGGTGGTCGGTTTGTGATCTGAGAGGAAGGGCGGGAGTCTGACCTGCTGCGTTCTGCTGAATAGGAATGTGCGGATCCAGTCGAGGGCCTTGATCCGGATTTGTGCGTCATATAGTCTGTGGGCTAGGGTGCTGTGAGATACAGTGTTGAAGGCTGCGGAGAGGTCCAGGAGGAAGAGGGCGATATTGTAGGGGATGGAGATCACGATGTCAGGTCCTGAGACGACATTCATCTAGGTTTCTGTGAGGAAGGCGACATAAGGGGAGGTGCTGTCGAGGAGGTCCCAGATTTCCGTGGCTTGTCTGTTGAGGGAGCGGACGCTGAGGAGGATGCATTGCAGGGTTTGGGGTGCAGTGGAGTTGTGGCGGGTGAGTTGAGGTGGGTCTTGGGTCTCGGTGAAGGCAAAAGAGTGGCAACAGTGGCAGCAGGTAAAAGGTCCGTGGGTGGGTGTTGATAGGTGAAGAACGCTTGCAGTTGTTGTCCTGCCCGGCGTTGAGTGCGTAACCTGTAATACATTTTCAGTGCCAGGACTGTTGCCTTTCCTTTCACCCCTCTAAATAACCACAGATTTCACTCACGTCTGGTCATGTCCCGATCAAGGTGAATGAGACAAGGAAAGTGTTAGGCACCCTTATTAATGCATGTCGCCTTTGTAAACATGCCTCTGAGTTTGCTTTGCTTGTCGAGGCACACACTGTTGATCTTGCTTTCATCACCGAAACATGGGGGAGGCCTCCACAGACCCTGATTTAGCTATGGCTGTCCCTTCTGGGTACACAATGTTCAGACAAGACCGAGCCGGCAAAAGAGGTGGGAGCTGGCTGTAATATTTCGAAGAGAGTGAAAAGGGACTTTTGGTTCCCAAAACAATGGGCTACCATTTCCCATAAAATACTGATTGGTAGGCTAAGAGAAAAAGGTATTACAGAGGTTGCCCTCGACTGGATAAGCTCCTTCTTATCTGAGAGAACACAAACTATCTCATTGGGACCCTTCCTCTCGAACGTAAAAAAGGTCTCATCTGGAGTTCCCCAGGGCTCTATCTTGAGTCCGTTGCTATTTAATATTTACATGGTGCCCCTTATCACTTTAATTTAATCATGTGGGATACTAGTAACATCGTATGCCGATGATACTCAATTGATTGTATCCTTAGATAAGAACTCCACAAATGCTGAATAGAATTTTCAGAACTGTCTGACTGATGTTTTTTTGTGGATGGAAAATAACCACCTTATATGTAATGCAAATAAGACGGAAATACTGCCCATGGGTAAAAATGTCAATTTTAGCCCAAATAAATGGTGGCCAGAGGGTACCACTGCGCCGCCCAGTTCGGTGGAAGTAGCCAGAAATCTGGGTGTACTTTTCGATTCCTCACGGTCCTTTGACCATCATGTAAGGAACAATGTGGGAAGCTGCTTTAGCATTATAAAATCTCTAAAGAAATTTTTTGATTTCCTCCCCACTGAATCGAGAAAGGCGGTGGCAGTGGCCCTCATACACTCCCGTCTCGATTATTGCAACAGTCTTATGGCAGGGGTAAAAAAAGCTCATGTTAAAAAAACTGCAGAGCGTGCAGCACGCTGCTGCAAGACTTGTATTGAAATTACCTAGAAGATCCTCTGCATCTGCAGCCCTTAGGACATTGCACTGGATGCCCCTTCATAAAAGGATCCTGTTCAAAATCCTTCTGACTACCTTTCGAGAGCTCAACAATATCGGCCCAAGGTATCTCTCAAGAAGATACACCCGTTACAGCCCTACCAGAGTTTTGAGATCAATAGGATGTAACTTAATCACTATTCCCAAATTCCACTATAAAACCAAGGGAGGAAAAACTCTAACTGTCCTGGCTTCTAAGGCTTGGAATGCCATGCCTAAAGAACTTTGACTCCTGGATCTAGAGAGTCCTTTTAGGAAACAACTTAAAACCTGGATTTTCAACTTGCTAGATGCCTATGTAATGGCCGCCATTTAGATCTCACTGTTGTTCCTCCCATTTTCCTTAGCACCAGGATGCTCCTTCCAGAGCAACAGTTTGCGCTTTATAAATACCAAATACAAATACAAATACAAATACTTACTGTTCAAAATGTTAATAGATAACCACTAAACTTTCAAAGGGGTGTTAAGTTACCGACCTCCTGTCCCCACGGGTTGATTTCCTGAAGGCCATAGGTAGCTCCCTGGATGTAATATCCCAGTCACCTGACTTCACACTCCTGGGTGATTTTAATTTTCACCTTGAGGATCCACTAGACGACGAAGTAGTACAATTTATTGATATTGACATCGCAAATAGCCTTGGCCTCACTCAGCAGGTGACTGGCAGTATGCACTCTGGAAGACACCTGCTTGATGGAGTGTTCACCAGCAATAAGTCCTTACAATGCCTTCCATTGCTACCCTTGTGTGGTCAGACCACAAAGCTGTTATGTTCGCACTTCTCTTCCAAAATCCACAGGTAGAGAAATTAAAAATTAAGCAACTGAAAAGTGTGCTGCCTTGGAATAAGATGGCTACGGACACTTTCGAAAAGTCTCCATCTCAGAACCAACTAAACTTTATAGAGGATCTGAATATGGCAGCCGCTGCCTTTGATGAATGGTGTGGGAGGTCAATAGATCAGGTGCTACCAGACAAATCCGTAACTAGTCATAGGTTAAGACCCTCTGAACCCTGGTATTCAGAACATCTCAGATCACTCAAATGAAAATGCCACCGTCTAGAAAGGAAGTGGAGATCTTTCTACGATTTGAAGGACAGGACCGTCTATAAAGAAGTTCTGCTTGAGTACAAAAAATCCGTGCATGAGGAAAAAACGTGTTACTTTACTACAGTCATATTAACTGCAAATAATTCCTCAATGGAACTTTTTTCTACGGTAAAAAATCTGGCCAAATGCTCTGAGGTAACGGAGTCACCTAAAAATCAGCCATTATGTAACTCATTGGCTACATTTTTCCAAGACAATGTCAAAGCAGATTACAGTGGCTTCCCCAGTTTCCCTGTTCAAGGAACTTCGCCTTCTCTCAGGGCATTAGCTGCATCCAGTGCAGTCAGTTAAATCCCTCCAGTCCCTTCATATTTCAGTGACACCCCTGAATTGTTGTTTTTTCCTTCACTGACTACTGAGGAGACCATGTACCTTCTGCGGTCCACTAAATCTGGTTCCCCAATGAACCCATGCCCCTCTAAAATGTTCTATCTTCAACCAGAATTATTCGCCTTACAGTTGTCTCCTATTTTTAATCAAATGTTCTCCTCTGGTATATTCCCCACAAGTTGGAAATTGGATTCTGTTCGCCCCTGCTGAAGAAGCCAAACTTGGATGGGGCATATCCTAACTACCGTCCAATTTCCAGGCTCCCTCTGCCTGCTAAGATGGTGGAAAAAGCCATGAATGGTGCTATTTCTGAATAAATTGAGAAGTGTTCTTTCCTGGAAGCTACTCAGTTTGGTTTTAAAAAGCATCACAGCTCCAAACTGGCTCTGATCACAGTGTCCAGTTGGTGTAGGAGGCAATGCAGTACTTGTGCTGCTTGACCTTTCTGCTGCATTTGACACAGTGGACCATCAACATTTATTGGAAGTACTGAGGAGGATCGGTATTAAAGGGAAAGCGTTTGCTTTACTTGAATCATTCTTGCCTAATCGGGAACAATTGTGGCTCTTGATGAGTTTAAGACAACAAACTTTACACTGCCATGCGGAGTGCCACAGGGTCCTTCATTGAGCCCAACTCTCTTTAATATTTATGTTGTACCGCTGGCTGGGTTAATCAGATCCCTGGGCTTCTCAGATATTTCTTATGCCGGCGACACCCAGATTGTAGTCTCAGTGACAGGCACGTCTGCTGACCCTGTTGCACATTTTTACACCTGTCTCCGTCAGGTTGAGGATTGGATTGCCACCAATTGTTTGAAACTGAATTCAATTAAGACCGAGGTCCTGCTTTTTTGTGGCCATGCTAATTTCTGGTCCCCTACTTTATGGCCTTTGGAATTGGGCCCGCTACAAACTGCTACCAATAAGGTGAAAAACTTGGTAGGCACGTTTGACTCTATGCTTTCTTTCGAAAGCCATGTTAACCAGGTCACAACCCTCTCCTTTTACACACTAAAACTACTGAGAAGGATCTCCCATTTATTCCGGCTGAGCTGCGGAAGCCAGTGGTCTGGGCTCTTGTTCTATCTAGACCCGATTACTGTCCAAGTCACAGCAAGGGGGTGGAACACACAAGATGGGCCGTGCAGGGCTTAATTTGAGCAAATGCTTTCAGGTGCTCAGCACCGGCACTTCTTTCACAGGGCCGGGGCTACAATTTCTGACCCTGTAGGTGGTGATCTCAATATTAACTGTTCAAATTCAAAATAAAAAGAATAACATACATTGCATGGTGAATGGCTGGTAAATGTTCATAGACAGGCCAGCATATGTCTAGGCTGGCATGATTGTGTATGACCATGTTAGTGATGATGTCATCACGCGGATCACAAATCCAAGAAGTCATCGACAAACTATGTCCTGCATTCTATTCCCCAAGTCTGCTGCACCCTGCCACTGCCTGAGCTTAAGCCTCCCACTGGGCAATTGTAGCTGGGGGTTGGCTCATGACGGAGTTTAGGCAAGGAAGCTGCGAGAGCGCATTTGGAACTTGGGAGTGAGGGCTCTAGAGGAAGAATAAACGAAAGTAAGTGTGGACTTTCCACTTGCTGTGTAGCCAGAGTAGCATATCCTGCAGCCCTGCATTGCTGCTATCCTCAACGTGCTCGATGCTGCTGTTGCCCAACACAACTTTTGTGCACCTCTCAGTATAAGTGGGCGTATAAACTTAGTTAAAATGAAAATTCTTCCTAAATTTCTGTATCTGTTTCGGGCCATTCCTTTACGTAGCAACAACTCATTTTTTAAACATTTAGATGGAATTCTTAGTAGTTTTATTTGGGGGTACAAAAAGCACGGCGTGCAATTGATTTATTAAAACTTCCATTCAGTGAAGGAGGTCTTGACTTCCCTGATTTTAAACTTTACTTCTGGTCAACATTTTTGGGTCGGATACGTAGCCAATAAATCCAGGTAATAATCTTTTTTGTTATATAGGTATGCTAGGAGAAGAAACCAAGATGTTTCTATACAGATTCAATGACCCCAACTATTACAAACGGGTTAAATTCAAGACTGTACGTGATACTATATTTATTTGGCGAGCTATAAAATAAATACAAAATATCAATCTACCATCCTAAATTCCCTTCATGGGATAACCCAGCACTCCCGGGAATATTTCATGAGGCGGGATGGAAACAATGGGCTAACCTGGGTATTGTAAATTTAGGAGATTTATACAAGTCCAATGGATTCTTAACATTTGAGAGACTGAAGCTTAAATATTACTTAATAGAGAGTATGCAATGGAAATATTACCTGATACATGATTATCTTGTACGAAAATTGAAGCTCATGGTAATACTGGATTCTAATCTATGGGAATGCATAAATCAAAGGGAGAATAAATCGATGTTAGCACCCTGCCACTGCCTGAGCCTAAGCCCCCCACTGAGTAATTGTATCTGGGGGCTGGTTCATGACGGAGTTTTGGCAAGGAAGCTGCAAGAGCGCATTTGGAACTTGGGAGTGTGGGCTCTAGAGGAACAATAAACAAAAGTAAGTGGGACTTTCTACTTGCTGTGTAGCCAGAGTAGCACATCCTGCAGCCCTGCATTGCTGCTATCCTCAACGGGCTTGATGCTGCTGTTGCCGAACACAACTTTTGTGCGCCATGGTGTCACCTGTAGAATCTGTGCGATGCACCCTAGCATGGTAATTGCTGAGCATGCGTGAGTCCAGTAGGCACCACAGCCATAGTTACCGGCATTGGCAGCATTACGGCTGGGAACAATGCCTGTGCTGTAGCAGGCAGGGTCACAGCAAGCTGAGCAGTGGATGCTGATGCCGTTACCATCCCTGGACCTACTAATTACAGGCAGCACTAGTAGTGACATCACCTGCTGTTCTGCAAATAACCCAGTTATACTGCACTGATTAATATATGCAGATAAAGCATTTTTATTTGGTGTACATTTTGTTTTTGCACTCAGTGTAGGTAAGAAAGTAAAACACATGTCACCTTCCTCTTCTTTAGCAAAGACAACAGGAAAATACAGAGTTCAAAATAGCAGAGACATGTACTGGCTGACGACAGGGGTCACAGGCAGCAGCAGTGTTTTATAGCTGAGATAGACAGAGCTGGAGTAAAGAGGAGAAAGAAACAACAGGAGAGGAGAGAGATAAGACGGAACTAAGAAGAAGAAAAGGAGAGTGTTATAATCTACTGTTGCATTTCCCCTTGCCTATGTTTCTCTTCTCTACTGCTCAGCCAGTTTGAGTGTTGGTGTGCCTGAAGATGTTTAGAATGTTGGATGAATGATGATGTCATGGAATTATGGGTGCTTGTTAAGCTGTGGAGTGTCAGTTGGTGTGTGCAGGCTGAGCAGGACAGAAGCTGCTCCTGGTGGGGCATCACATGGACTTATCATCTTTCAGTGACTTACTGATGTTATTATCTTATGAATAAATCTACTATATTTATCTACATTACACTTGGCTACAATACTGGCAACGAGGTAAAAGAAACTGCGTGTTGGTGAAGGATTACCCTGGATTACCCTGGAACTAAGGATTTGATTAACTACAGGAACTGATGAACAATACTTTGAAGAAAGAAGATTACAAAAGGTACGCTCTGGTAAGCCCCAACAGTGTCCTTTGTCAACAGGACAGCCTGCAGACCAGAGCGTTTGACATTTATCTGCCCGTGCACAACTTGCATTTGAAGGTCTGTCTACAGTTATTGGCCCTGTGACTGACGGAGTAACAATTAGAAATCTTATTTCTTGTCTTCTGTGTGATCACATTGTTTTGGCTGCTTAAGTAATCAGCAAATTCCTTTACATTTCGGACTGAATTGAGTGTTGTTGCTGCCATCTGCTGGTTAAAAATATATGGTAAGGGAATTCGTATATTGAGTTGGTGCTCGAACAAAGTAACTGCGTGATGGAGAGGATTGTTTAATTTAAGAAAAAAGACTTCTGTGAGACTGGTGGGTGTGCTGACAGAAATGGGAAGAAAGCTACAGTTGGCTTGAACGCTAACAGTATGGAAAGCTGAAGTGAACGTACCGCTGGCTGTGGAGATCTGATGACGTACACTGCGCTGCCTGAGGTGTTGATGATTATTTCGTCGAAGAAGGCATTCTGAGGTTAGAATGTGACGAGGAGGTCTCTCTGCGCGCACACGTCACAACGTATTGCTGCGTCCTTGCATCATCGCTTTTCATCATGGTTGTTTGTGGGGACTCATCGGAAGCTAATAGTCATCGTACACTCACTGCTTCTGGCGTTGCTTAAAGGAGTTTCAGCCTTGAATATTCGGCCTATGGATAAGCCTCCGATACTGTCTATTTCACTTTTCCGGGATTTTCGAAAGACAGTTATGCCTGATGTAAAAAGCCTCCGGTTCTGCCTAGTACACTTTTCCTGGATTTTAGAAAAACAGCAGTTATGTCTTATGGGTTGCAGCTTTAGTTTCAACTTTCATATGCTGCGTTTAAAGGAAAATTGGTACTTTTCAAAATAATGGTGGTGCTAATACTAGCTTTTGGAAACACTGGATCTGGCCTGCAGTATTGTGATACTTTGAGACTGAGCATACTTATAATTATTACTCCCTCTATTGTGTGACATCAAACGTGAGGAAGGTCTTACTGTATTACCACATGGACTTCGGGTGAGAGGCTACAAGGATTTCGGGTGAGAAATCGCTCACCGATCGTAGACAATGGTGACTACGTTTATTGTTTTAATTTGTTGTGTTATTGATGCTTTGACCTATTTACAACTGGGTGTTTACAATATTGTAATGGGGGCATGTTGCAGTTGTTGCAAGTTTTGTTGTCTGTTTTTTTGAATTTATATGGAATGAGAGGAGGAGAGTGTGTGTTGTTTTTGATGTCTTTGCTTGTATACTTAGCTTGTTGTGGTTTTCCGTTACGGGTTGTTGTTTTCTGGTTATTCTTTGGATTTATCTGTCTGCATTTTAGATTCTGCATTGAGTGGAGGGGGGGGGGGGTGTGTTGAGTTTTTTGGGTCTGTGTTTTTTGGGTCTCTCTGCACCCCGTGTGCGTTGTGTCTTGACTTGAGTAATGCCCTGAGTTTGGGGTATAGTACTCATCCCGAGTTTTCCTGTTTCCTTTGGTTTACCAACCACTTATTTGTGGTTATGGATTCACATTTAGTATGTTTCCTGGATGACTTTAGCTTGTCGATTTTCTTCACTGTTGGATTGGGTGGGTGATGTTTTTATGTTGGACTGCGTAAGAGAAACACCTTCTAATGACATTTCTCTGCGTGTACACTCACTGGTTGAATTATATGAGTGATTGGTTATTGTGGTTTGGACTGCGTATGAGAAAACACCTTCACATGAAGTTTCTCTGCGTACACACTCACTGTTTGATTTGTGGGTGTATGGTTTTTCCTTATTGGTTATTGTGGTTTGGACTGCATAGGAGAATACACCTTCACATGAAGTTTCTCTGCATGCACACTCACTGTTTGGTTTGTGGGTGAATGGTTTTTCCTCTAACTTTCTTTTTAGTGTTATCCCGGACAAGACTGTGTTGTAGAAGACACTTTCTTGCGAGATTTCCCTGCTTCTTACTTATGAAATGTTGGCTTGAAGCAATTTTGGGTTTTATCTGGTCATGAGTCTTTTTGTGGTTTCTCTGGCTTTATTTATGTCATGTTGGATTGATTATTCGAATACTGTCTTAGTTTCGTTTCCTGGGAACTCTTTTATTGTGATTCTACGTTAGTTCCCTGGGAACTCTTTTATTGTGATTCTAGGTGTGTGATTCATTGGCATTATGAATTGTCATGTTTTTCTTTTGTGATGTGTTCTTGATTCATTTGCTCAATGTATTCTCATGCATCTTTTATAATCTGATGTATTTACTATTTTTGATTGACTTATGTACTTTCAATCCTTTTGGTTGTGTTTGGTTTCCTTAGGGAGGGGGATGTGTTATAATCTACTGTTGTATTTCCCCTTGCCTATGTTTCTCTTCTCTACTGCTCAGCCAGTTTGAGTGTTGGTGTGCCTGAAGATGTTTAGAATGTTGGATGAATGATGATGTCATGGAATTATGGGTGCTTGTTGAGCTGTGGAGTGTCAGTTGGTGTGTGCAGGCTGAGCAGGACAGAAGCTGCTCCTGGTGGGGCATCACATGGACTTATCATCTTCCAGTGACTTACTTATGTTATTATCTTATGAATAAATCTACTATATTTATCTACACTACACTTGGATACAGAGGACTTCTTATTTACAATAGAGAGCACATCAGATACAAAGAGAAAGTAGCCATGACGTGAAGAAGAGAGCATTAAGAAGAGAGAAGATAGAATGAAAGGATGTAAAGGACAGGACAGAGGAAAAAAAGCAGACAAATGATAAAATGGAGACACAGCTAATCACCGCTAGAAGAGTGATAGTAAAGAGTCAAGATCGAGGGGAGAGAGAGGAGAGCATGGATAAAAATGAAGAGGAAAAAGGGCAGGGGTAGAATGAATAGAGGGCAAATCAGAAATGCAGGGAACCTGATTGTTTATTCCTTACTGAAACTTGGCTCACCCCGTATCTTCAGCAGATATTTTAGCGGCCCTTCCTGAAAATTACTATCTTCTGCGCTCAGATCGTGCGTCTGGTAAAAGTGGGGGCGGTGTGGCTGCCATCATTCACTCGAGGTTGTCCTTTCCTCTAATGCCCTCTCCGACGATTCCTGCGGTTGACTACTTGGTCATGAAGACCATGTCTGTCTCTCCTCCTCTGGTTTTCGTTTTGTTTTATCAACCTCCCCAGTCCATGCCCGCCTTTTCTTTCTTCCTTAGTGGGTGAGATTCTCGCCAATCTGATATTAAACAACTCGCATATAGTGATCTTAGGTGACTTCAACTACTGGCCTGGCGACCCCTTGGAGGACTCTTACTCCAAGAAGTTTTCTGATTTGCTCACTCATTTGAATCTGACACAATTGGTTAGTCTACCTACCCATAAGTTTGGCCATACATTGGACCAAATTTGGTCGGCTAATTTGGATATTTCTCTACTCTCGGTTCTTCCTTGCTTGTGGTCTGATCATTATTTGGTCTCATTTCTCTGTCACTAAAACCCACGACTAGTACTCCTTTACCTACCAACATTAAAGTGAGAAACTGGGGGCGAGTAAACATTAATTATCTTTGCGCTTCGCTTTCCTCCTCTAGTCCGATTAATATTGATTATTCAGACTCTTCCCTTCATGTCCAGGCCTCGGCCATTAATTCCTGGCTTACCTCATCCTGTGATGAATTGGTCCCCTGGAGATCGATTCAACTTAAACGCTCACACGACACGCAAAGATGGTTTTCCTCCTCTCTACAAGCAAAGAAACTCCAGTTCAGACAGGCAGAACGAAAATAGAGGTCACAGTGTTTAACTACGCTGATGACCTTAAACTCATATTCACCTTTTCTTCTTCTCCTGATTCTATTTCCCATTTCCAGAACACTATGATTTTTATCCAGGGCTGGATGAGCACAAACCATCTTAAGTTAAATCCCGACAAGACAGAACTAGTCCTGATCGGAGGCTCATCCAATCCCTGGTCTTCTAACTTCTGGCCTTCTTCTCTTGGACCTGCCCCCTCTCCCGCTAAGTCTGTGAAAAGTCTGGGCATTAAAATCAGTGACGACCTTTCGATGCATACCCAGATTAGTATGATCGTCTCTTCCAGCTTTTTATGTCTCCGTACTATCCGTAAGGTTTCCCGGTTCTTTACCACTGGTGCTCTTAAGTTTATCCTCCTTGCCCTTGTCATCTCTCGGGTCGATTATGCTAATTCTCTTTATATCGGTATCCCTGCTTATGAACTACGCCAACTACAGCTTATTCAAAATCAGGCAGCTAGGCTGATTTATAGTCGGTCTAGATTCCATCATGCTCTTCCGCTTCTGAGGCGACTGCATTGGCTACCGGTTGCCCATAGATGCCTATTTAAACTAGGGTGTCTTATTTTTAAATCATTAGCGGGCTTAGCTCGCTCCTATGTAGCATCTAGGCTCACAACCTACACTCCCTCTAGAAACTTACGGTCCTCCTCCAAGAACCTTTTGGTTGTTCCACACTTTGTTAGGAAGAAACATGGGGGGTCGAGTTTTTCCTTTCAGGCCCCTCGATTTTGGAACTCTCTTCCTGATAATCTTCGATCTTCCCAATCATACTCCGCAAAGGTATGAAGACCTGGCTATTCATTAGGTCTATTTGCTGCCCTGTTCTGCTGCCGGACTGCATTAGCACCATGAAACCTTTTTGGAATACCATCGCTTTATAAATTCCTCCAACACACCAGGTGTGACAAAGATGATAGAAAACAATTGGAGAGGTGAGAGGATAGACCAGGGGTCTCCAACCGGTCGATCGCGAGCTACCGGTAGCTCTCTCACACACTGTTAGTAGCTCGCGGCCGAACTTCAACTTTTGTACCCTATCGACATCGTTTTGTTTGGTTTTGAGGCCTTTTCATGCCTCTTGTCTATGCTTCTCTGCCGCCATACGAACCAGCTGCTCACACTGTCTATTTGAGCCTCTCCGGGGCGGGGCGAAGGGGCAGAATTTGGGCCAGCATGAGACGCCTTATCCTGGCCACGGAGAACCACGAAGCCTGCCTTCTGCTGCCCGGAATCGCTCTATGACAGCCGTGCCGCATGCCAAACAACTTGTTAGTGTAACCTCTAACCGTGTAACCTCTAACCGTAATGCATATTAGTGATATATGCATATCCCTGCAAGGACTGGACAATATCACGCATGTGCGTGGCAATTGGCAGGGCTAAGCTGAGTATTTAAAACTCTCCCGATAAAGTCCTTTCTTCTTCCGCCACTTGCAAGTGGAAGGCTGAGGTATTTTTCTTACGCCTGGGATGAATCCGACAGAATCTCTGCCCACTGGAGAGCAATGGGCCAGCGACCCCCCTGTGCTTGCAATAAAGTAATTTGTTGTAACCCATGTGCGCTGTGCAAACTCTATGTTGCCTTCCCCAGCAGTGGCTCTGATACGCCTGAAGCAAGAAAGCGCTGAGGAGAGGCAGGGAACACGCTCCACAAGACTGCCCCAAACAACAGGCTGCAGGAACCTGACCTCTGGCTTTTATCTAGACAGGAATGCTGAAGTCCTGTCCTTGGAGGCTAAATACTTATTTTGGGTGATTTAAATCTCCAATGCAAATCCTTTTTCCCCTGCAGCTGAAAGCCCCGGCACAGAACTATATAGGAGCAACCACCAAAGTAATCAAAGCCGTACAAGTAAGAAGTGCACTCGTCACTTTACTCCTCCTGTTGTCAATGTGCTTATAAAATACATGCTCAAACACACAGCTTTAATAATAAACTTTTATAAAAATGCGAGCTTCGTTACGAGGTGCACGGACATTATTTGGAAAGACACATATTTTCCTTTCACAATGGTGTTTCTTCATTAACATATTTAAAAGTCAAATATTCTGGAAACAACATATTTTTCCTTCAATCATTTCTCTTGCTGATATCGGTTTACATTAAAATAAAATACTGCATATGTTCGGTAAACATTATGTGAATAATATACTTTTTAAAGAGTAAGGGATATGAAGAGTGAGGGAGCAGTGACCAGAATTATCCTGATAATCTCGAGTTTGAAAGTGCAAACCTTTTTGTAATTGCTTGTGTTTCAATTCTCCCCACAATTAAAAAAACGCTAATATTGTTTTGAAAAAGGGGTAATTTCTGACATTCCATACTTTGTTATCCTGATAACAAAGTGTCACTCAAAGTGTATGTATGCATAGGCATTTATATAGCGCACTACTTACCCGGAGGGTCCCAAGGCGCTTCGACCGCTGCGAAACCCTTCCTGGCTTCCCTGAGAGATGGTCCCTTAATGGGTATCTCCAGGGTGAGACCAGGCATCCCCGGCGGTCTGGTGGGGCCGTTAGTGAAGATGAGGCAAGCTAATGCCCAGAGTTGCCGAGTGTGATTGCTGATCAGAGTGGGCACCGAGGCGAGAGAATTATCGAGTCCGCTGACCCTGGTCCAGAAACCTGCCGCGCCGGGATTCGAACCCTGGTCCCGGGCCGTCCTCTGCTCTCGGGTCTGCCGCCTCTAACCAGTGAGCCACACTACTACTAAGTGTCAGACATAATACTTTGAAATGCCACACATAAAATCTATAAATATTACCCATAAACAAACTGGAACCTTGGCAGCTATGGCTACGATCCTGCGTGATTTGGCGGCTGGAGCCACAGCCTTGAATGCACAATTGTCTCTACATCCTGCAGCACAGGAGATGCAGAGCTTGCCACCTTAGGCACAACAAGAAAAGCATCAGGATTGAGGTGAAGAAGAGTTTGTTCAAAGATGTCTGTGCATGCCGTTATTCAAGGCATCTAAAACGGGAGCAGTGCTTTATTTTTATTTTTTTAAATCAATTTGAAACACTGTTTTCATTTATTCAATAAATTAAAGCAAAGCTGCACAGGCATCTTTTTCTTTTAAATAATGTACCTTGCACGTGGTTCCTGAGCACAAAACGAAACCAAGAACATAATTTTGCATGTTTTTTCATTAAATGTAATGAAATAATGCGAGAATTGTAAAATTAAGTCCCTGGCTCCAGATGGTACCCAAAGAAAACTTCCAAGAGGTGCTTTATTTGAAAAACAAATATCTGCAAAACTATGCTTTTAATTTTCAGATATCATGGGAGAAATTTCAAATGAAGTTTAATATTATGGTATGCTTAACATTTCACTTTCAATTGATCCCATTTGAAAACAAGTACCTCACCCTTGCATTGGCCATATTTTTCTGTTGTAAATTAGGCCAATACATTTACAGGAAGAGCTGAGCATGGGACAAGCTTAGGTCTGTGGCCCCTTCCTTGCATGAGCAAAGATTTGAAAATAGTGTAAATAGTGGCACAAAAGTCATTCAAAATATGATGGAATGTGTTGGAAAATCACAATATTTATTTCTCCTACAGCATTTCATATGAACAACATATCTCACTACACTGAGAGGCATTTTTAGAAGTAATAGCTTTTGATCATGAAACAGTCATGGTCTCCCACCATTCCTGATGACAAAGCTATAGTAATGAACTAAGTGGCAAGCCATGTGCACCATCCATGTCGAATAGGTTATTACTACGTGGAACAAATGTATAGTCTGTTAGGAGAGAATGTTGTACTGTGCACACACTGAACTCAGGCATTTCAAGGTCCCGCTGTGTGATAATGTAGACTAGAGAAAGGAGGGAAGATAAATAAAATAATTGTATTGCAGCATTTACATAGTGTTACAACCCTTATGTGGTGCACTGAATCACTTACATGGTCATCAAGCTAATCCTGAATGGTTGGAAAGGTGTTGTTTTTATTTTGTGGGAAGTATTTTCATGTTTTGCGTGATCACCATCAACGTGCAATTACGGAGTTATGGAACATAGTAGTGTGGCGGATGAAAAGGTGTGAGACGAAGATGTGCAGTTTATGGTTTTTAGTATGCTGACCGGTTTGAACAGCACTGCTGGTCTGTATGATTTATTATGATACTAGCCTTCTTAGCTGGTAACTACAGAGTTCAGGAGCACACAATTTGTTGAAGAGGGAAGCCACTACTAATCCCAAGCTCTCTGGTTTTGTATTATGCATTGCAGACACTAAATGGGTATCTCTTTATCCCTAGTCAATTAAGTTGGGCATGGAGGGACTTGGGGAATAATGTGCAAGTTGTATTGCCTTTAGTAAATCACAATGATTTTCACAGATCAGAAGTGGCTCTCACTACAGAAAAGGTTGGAGACCCCTGGGATAGAGTCTTAGAGCAAAGACTTAGGGGAGCCCAAGAGAGCACGGACCCTCTGTACAGATTGTACCAAAGACCATCAAGTGGGTGATCAGCTCTTTGTGGAGATCACTGGAGTGAACAAGCATCCACATAGCCAATAGGTCTCGCTTTTGGGACCTTATAA